>NW_027112716.1:645545-657461 GCF_000696795.3 Halyomorpha halys
CAGTTAAGTATTGGCGAAAGCACAATTTCAAAAAAGAGAAGAAGGAAAAAGATCTAACTCGCTTGAACTGCTGTAAAATACTAATCTATTTGCGGAGCCTGTCCGTCTATATATATACAATCGGTCAGCTGTTCTCGATCAGCTGATATGGACCTGTCAGCTGACAGCTTAGCTGACTAAGGCTGTAACTTACATATACAGATATATATTCATATATATGAAAATTAATCACCAAATAACATTTGGTAAAAATAGCAATCTATTCTACAAAATGAAACAGAGGAAAATTATATAATTTAAAATATTTATAAGATAATAGATAACACAAAGCATTAAAATTACTTTCACATCTGAAAGTAAATTCACATCAGCAAGATCATTGCTAAATAAGATCAGATTTTTATTTCTCCATTAATTGTTTATAATAGAAGTTTCTAAAGCCTGTTTGAGATTGTATATTTTTAATATTTTCAGGGATTTCCTGCCACAAACGAATTCGGCTAATTAAAAATGATTTACTATATCGAGATGTTCGATGGACTGGAATGTGAAATTGACTGTTATGTTTTTTAACTATGCGATTTGGAGGAGGAATTAGTTTTTCAAAAAGATCGTAGAGGTATTTGGAGCTTTATCTTTAAAAAGTTGGTACAGGAAACTACCAAGCATGTATTTTCTTCTTTCAGGGAGTTTGAGCCAACCGAGTTCTTCAAAAAATGGCGTTACATGTTCATGAACGGGAACATCGAAAATGAACCTAACACATGCATTAAAAGCCTTCTGAAGAATTGATAAGTTTTAGCCCTGCATATCTGTAAATAATATACTACAATAATCGATGTGTGGTATTATTAGTGTATGAACAAGATGTTTCCGTACAAACATAGGCAAGCATTCTCTATTCCTACGTAACTGGCCTAAATTTCTAAAACATTTCCGAGATGTACTAACTGCATGGTCTTTCCAATCGAGTGATGAAGAGAATGTTACACCCAAGAGCAGTAAAGTTTGAGAGTATTCAATGGGTATATCATTTAAATGAATTTTTGGATAATTTCCTGCGACTAATGGTTTTACATAAAATTTGCTACCGAAAATTATTGCTTTTGTCTTTAATGGGTTCAAAGTGAGTTTTAGGTTTACTGACCAAGCAAATATTTCTCTTACACCTTGATTTTTTTTTTCTATGGATTCGTTAAAATTTTCAGGACTCGATGACATATAAATGATAATATCATCGGCGTATATGTGATATTTACATGATTTAAGTATCGATGAGATATCCGATACGTATAAAAGAAAGAGTAACGGTCCCAGGACTGAGCCTTGAGAAACTCCCGAAACGATTGGTAGAAATTCAGAGACAGATCCATCACTATCTATCATTGCTTGAGTTCTATTTTTCAAATAAGATTCAAACCAGAGTACTGCACTATGAGAAAATTTGAACTTGTTTCTTAAAATTTGCAATAAAATGGTATGGTCTACTAGGTCAAACGCTTTTTTAAAATCAAAAGATACCAAAATTGTTACTTGTCGTACAAGTAATCCATCCATCGCGAGCCTAATGTCCTCAGTCAACCTTAATAATGCAGTTTGAGTACTATGCCCTGATCGGAAGCCAGACTCGTATTTATCAAAGAGATCATTAGAATTTAAGAACTGTACCGTTTGGTCATACACGATGCGTTCGAGAACCTTGGACAAAGAACATATTTTTGCAATGGGTCTATAATGTTCAACATTACTAGGATTTGAATTTTTAGGAAGTGGAAGTGATGGAAAATATGAAGATTGTAAGGAAAAATCTAAAATGTTCAAGAGAGTTGGAATTAAATATGGAAGGAATAATTTGACATATTTTAATGGTAGCTTATAAATCCCAGAAGAGTGCATATTCGATTTATGAAAGTTTTTAAGAAATATATCCAAGTCGACGTTGGAGAAGAAAAATTATCAGGACTGAACTCATTTCTAATGTGAAGCGAAACTGAAGATGAAGAGAGAGAATTCGAGAAGGGTTTACGAAAAATTGATTTAGTTCGGATTTCGAGACAGCTAATGGTAAAACTTCCCGATTTTTAATTATTATAATATAATAGTATATAATAGTTTTATAAAGGACATGTTTATCTAACAAAGACAAAAGTTTTAAATTAACCATTTCAACCCGATTATCAATATTATCCGATTCATTAATTTCATTCCAACTAACAACATTGAGTTCATCGTTAAATTTATCTCTATTAAAATTATTAAAATCTCGGAAAGTTAATGTCCTATATTTTTTAGCTTCCGAGACTCTATAATAAAGAAAAACAATATCGTGGTGAAGACAAAAGGAAACCGATAATTGTCCCGATGAGACGACTTTATTCAAATTTTTGTTATCAACTAACATAATATCGAGCCAGGTATCAGAAATTAAAGAATGACAAGTGGGGTTAAATTTAACTAAAGATGAATTAAAACTATAGAAAAGATTGTTTAATAACTTTGATTCGTAGGAGTTTTAAAAAACATAGACGTTTAAGTCACCATTTAAAACTATGTTATGGTATAGAGGAACAAAGGTTTCTAAAATATCTTGTAGTTCTTGATGAAAACTATGTTTTGGAGGTCTATATATCGTTATTATAAGGAGCTTATAATAACGATAAAACAAGGTGATGACCTTGTTCGACCTCCAGAATTAAGAATTCGAAAGAAGATGACTGAAGAATTGATTATGAGAGTAAAATTTTACAAGATAGGAAGGCTCTAGGGTATATACAAACTCCACCACGAGATTCATTATTTTGATCGAATCTAAAGATATTTTAGTCAGGTAGAGAAATAAATCTTCTCATGTAACCATGATTCACTGACGCAAACTACATCATAAATATTTCGTGACACAAACATATAAAAATCAGACCAATGCCCAATGCGAATAGATTCTATATTTAAATGACAAATATTAAGTTCGCTAGTTATTATAATTTATATATTGAGAAATATATATATATATTAATTAATATAGCAAATTTTAGTAAACAATTAATATGAATATTTGTTGTGAACATAGAAAAGATTTTGTAATGGGCATATATAATGAATATTAACAAGCGAGTGGTACTACTAAGCAAATATTTTAACATATTATAATAAAACACAGAATGAGTACGATTTAAGATACCAAAACAAATAAAAAATTCAATTATAAGAATATAAAAAATCAAGAGAGGGAGGGAGAGAGGGAGAGGGAGTGAGACGGGGGGGGGGTAGACATTAAATATTTTACTTTTTAGGAATTTTCCCGTTGGTTACAAGCTAAGAACTAAAAGTTTACCAATTTTCAAGTTTATACCTTCATAAATAGAATTAGGTTGGAATTTTGACAAGTGAGCGATGATGAAAATGTGAGTGGATAAGTGGAACTAGGGATTGTATTGTATATAGATTTGAAATGTAAGTATTCGTTAGTAACATTTTATCCAATAACATAATTTGGAACAGTCGTTTCCAAAGTTTACACGCTTTAAAGTCACTATATTAAATTTCTTGACACAATCGTTGTTATTGTTCTATCCATTTCGACTACATTCCTTGACCCAATATATAATAGGGGTATTCATGATCTATGTTAAAGCGTGTTAAATGGAAAAACTCGTGTTAAATCGAAAAAAATTGCCTTCTTTTGCCGTGGTAAAACGAAATAACATTTAACATGGCTGAGAGTCTGTTACTTGGTCAGTTAAATCGAGAATGACGTCACACAATAGACCAGTTGAGATCGCCGCCATATTAGTTGTTGTGACTTTCAATACAGTTGTCAATTAGCTCATCTTCATTTTCTTCTTCACAGGTTTGAAGATCAATAAGACACTCATAAGCTAAACTTTCACACAAATTCCACTTTTCACTCACTCTAGGCATGTTTTAATTAATTACTTAAATCAAAATTGAAGTAAACAATAACATGAGGGTCTGGAAGGAAGGTTATAAACATAAAAGCTTATACAACAAGTTGCTGAGAAAATCCGCTAGGGGCTCTTATGCATTTAACGTTTAACATGACTTCAAATAGGGCTGCTCACAATCCTATAGTTATAACATTTAACATGGTAAAACATTTAACATTTAACATGACTTCAAATAGGGCTGCTCACAATCCTATAGTTATAACATTTAACATGGTAAAACATATAACATTTAACACAACATCATGAATACCCCTAATGTTAGGAACTCATACGCTCAGAATACAACGTTATTAACTTTACGTAAGAGTGTAACTGCTGGGCGACACAGCCTTCAGATGTTAAAAGCCAAAAACTAAAGAAAAGTGCAAAAGATTACTGTTCTTTGGGATACCTAAATTGGATCAAAATCATCCCGCTTTGTCTGACTTGTTTTTCGAGGCACGGCCATTTTTGTGTAATTTGATTGAGCTATATAGGGACGATTTGTAACTCCACTGTCACAAATGACTGTGGTGAAAATGTTGATCTAAATAAATATACTTTAAGTGACTTAGACATAGAAACATAATGAGTAACTTTCAGTTATTTTTCGATAGAGGGTATGTAACTACTTCACTAAGTAGGCAGTCATTCAAATAAAAATGTAGAGAAGAATTTGTATCAAGAAATGCGGAAAAGTCTAAGATAAAGAATTTGCTTAGCAGTAGTAAGAGTCATTTCTATGAAGGTGAATAAATTATTAATGGTTAACTGAAATCCCTTATTTTAAATATTGTTTGTTATTTATTACATTTTGTTAAAAAATTTTGAATCGAAAATTACCATTATATTTGTTCCCTAATTCGCTTGCCCCAACTATTTTGAGCGGATTTCACCTACTTCCTGGAGGTCATACAATATTCCCTAAAATGTGTTCTTTTCTTAATCATTTATCATCAAAATAGCGTTTATAAGCAATTTTGAGTATAATAACCTTTTTGGGTAACGTTTTCCCTCAATTTTCGCAGTTGGAAGTAGTTTCTCAAATCTCAATTTCTCAAATTTTTGAGTTTTCATATTATTAGGAAAAACCCTTTCCCTACCCTCCCTCAACTATCATGGTAATTTTTCAATGGTTTATCTTTTATAACTATTCCAAAAATAAATTATATAATATTGCTATTGTTATTTGGGCTCTTCATAGTGTAGTTCTACTTTTCACTGAAAGAGAATTCTTTGACAATAATGGTGCTAGCCATTAAACTAACTATTTAAACACTATATACAAATTCAATTAATATAAGCTAGATACAATAGTGCACAAAGTTCATTTGGGGCCAAGGTCAAGGCGGTAGTGCCTCAGCTCCAGCAAGATAAAATTAAAAATCTAATGTAAAGAAAATGGAAGAGAATCATGTTTTCACTTCAACATAAAAAGTACAAAACATTTTTCTAGAAAAATATACAAATCGATAAGTTGTCTTTAAGAACAATTTTTAAAAAAATAAGCATATATAATATTTCTTACTTTTATATCAAAGCCTTAAATTTAATGACAAACTTTCAAAATCAAAAACCACTTGAGTAAACTAGAACTTGATATGAGGAAATAATATTGTTACGGCGGGTAGGGGTTCAAAAGGAACCTTTACTAGCCCAACCGTGAAAAGAAAAGAATAGTCGAATTTTGTTATTTTTGTATTTTTAAATAAGTAAACATAATAAAAGGAACAAAAAATATACAAAATAGAAAGAAAAAAAGAAAGCTTAACACTATTACAAAATAAAATTAATTGAACAAAAGAAAAAAAGTCTTATATCACCGGTAATTGGTGGGGCCCCGGCTGTGGTTGTTGTCCTGAGTGGATGTTCTCGTGGAGGTAGATAGACAAAAGGACGACCGTCCGGCCGCCTTGTCCTCTTGGAGGATGAGTCGAAGAAGTTCGCTCGCCGTGGCTAAGATGATTTAGCTGGCGAAGATGGGCAGAATGCTGGCAACTACGAGTGCGTAGTGAGGAGAAAAAGGAGGCGATATGTGTATGCAATGAGACGTTAAGAAGTCTGTCTATTTTCCAGTATAAAAAACAACAGAAACTATTTGTTTTGTTTTTTGACTCAATAAAAATCACATGCTCCAATTATCGATTTGTGGACCATATGTTGGCTAAATACAGACAGATAAAGTATAACGTGTCAAACCTGACGTCAATTAACAAAAAATATTGTAGCCTTCTCTGTGGGACATAAATATCAATAAAAGAATAGGAACGTATATTTTTCTCATTATCCCTACATTTAGAGAATATGTAATTGCCTTCGGCCAATATTCGGTACCTGTCACTAAGTAGATACACTGAAAGTGTATTTACTATGAAATGTTACCAGTAACATTGTTATTTTCCATAATAATAATAATGAATAATTATTTGTGTTGTCATAAATTGTGTTGTCAACAGTATACATAGGTAAATTGCGATATATTAAACACATTTTAAACGAATCAATGTAAACAAAATCAACTGTTGTTATTATTTTTATCAGAAATAGCAATGTTACTATCATTTCGCTGGCTTCAAAATGTTGATATGTTATTAAAAATGCTTTATCCGATGTTAACCTACCCTTATTTTTGGATTATAAGAAATATCACCTTCAATTATTCTGAATTAATATGTAAGCATTTGAATCTTTGTTTTTTTTTTGTTTATTTTATGAACACTAAAAAGACACCTCATTAATTTGAACCGTTAATGATACTTATTACACACTAAGTGCACACCTATGATGAAACCTCAAATACGTATAGTTGATCTCTAAAATGCATTATAATAATTTATTCAGCTTAGTAATTAGTTTATGGAGAAAATAAAGCAACCAAGGTCAATAACCGATAATAAGAAACAATCTTATTATTTTTAGCGTTATCCCTAAGTTTCATTATTATTTGTTGTTTCTTTTTTATTTTGTATTTCCTATTTTGTGGATGAACATGGGTACAGAAAAAAACAAAGTTTGAAACCACCAAAAAAAAGTCATTAAAAAAAAAATATATGGAAAAAAGAAAGAAAGAAAAGTTTAATATCAGTCGATAAACAGAGGAGGTATGGGCAATGCTGGTAGTTTTTAACTAAAAACATATACACATACAGGAACGAAATATCTGCTATTCAAAAACTATAAACAAATTCATCTCTTAAGGTTGGTAGTCTATTAAACAGATTTCTATTGTGACCCAGTAATAATGAATCGACAATATAATTCATTTTCAAATGACAAATTGAAACTAGATTACGTGTATTGGGAACTATACCTAATATAGTATTAGGATAGTGGTGGCTACTAGGAGAAACATGTTTTACCTATTTTTGGCCTAGGAATCTTAAGTTGTCTCGTTCCACAATGACACTTTGACACTGGGAGCTACAGACAATCAGGCAACATGGATTGTATCCCGGCAACAGACCTCTACGCAGCCCCCAACTCTCCCCCCCCCCTCGCCTTTATTGATCCAATCTCGTCATATCCCCTGAGTATCCCGTTTATGGTTTAAATTTAACTAATTTATTTAATATAACACTTTCCCTAAAAACATCGATGATATATAACACTTTTTCATGTTTTAAAGAGCAACCACTGCTTTGAATACAAGCATTATTCTGTGCAGGAATACTCATTTTGAAATCGAAAAATTATAAATATTTTTAAATATGTATAAAACGTAAAAACTACCATTTAAACTGATTGATAATGAATGTTGGTTGACACAGTAGCTCAACCTGAACTTGATACATCTAAACCAAAATATTCCACCATTATTTTTTCATTATATTATTATGAAGGGAATTAAAACTTCATATATGTTTATGATCGTGCTAACTTATTAATTATTATCATCTACAAAAATAGATAAAGAACTGAATTATTCACAACAAAAAATTATGGATTAATTTATAAAATTAAAGAAAAGATACTTCAAAATGAAAATGATACATCTCTTTTGTCTTTCTTAAAATTGATGAAAAGGGTCAAAGCTCTTGACTGCCTTTTTTTTTCTATTCTTCTAGTAAAGAATTTTTTTATTTCCTGGTTAGACATTTTGTGTTTCCTTAGTTGCTCTCAAGTTTAGTCAAAAGGTACTCGATTAGATTGTAGAGGAGCATTCAGGACTTTAGGACAATTGAATATCAGCCATTCTTTCACTAAATGAGCTGTATGTTTCAAATCGTTGTCCTAGTGAAAAAAAAATTGTTTTTAATGTTCAATTTGAGCATACTTGTTCTTAAATTTGTCTCTAAATTCTAATTTATGAATTATTTCATGATACTATCAATGAAATGGCAATCAATCAATCTATCAACCAAGCGGTCACTCCAAGCAAGTAATGTAGATCTCCAAACCATTCCACCTCCACATCCATGTTTTACAGTGTCCTGGAGATTTTTTTTTCTACTTTTCTCCTGGCTTTCTGTATGCATCCACCTATATACAATTCGTTATCTCATTTTACTCCTAGAATATATTTATTATCCCTCAGAATCGCCTCTTACTACCTGCATATTATTATAAGTTTTTTAAATCGTTTTAACTGAGAAATTGTAAGATAATTCGATTTTTATTTTTATATAAAAGAAAGAGTATTATTTTAAAATTTCACAAACAAATATTATTTAGCTACACCTCATTTTTAAATTAAAAAAGAAATGAAACTCATTATCTAATTGTTAATGGGAGTAAAAACTGGACGATATGACGTTTTTACAGATTCCCAAAAGGATATAATAGATACATGAGGCATGTTATGATGACAGAGTGGGTGAGCAAGTCAGAAAAAAAAGAATAAGTAATGACTGAAATGGATACTGAATATTGAAAAAAAAATACCAACGATGTTATAAAAATAGGATAAAGACATCAAAGATGATAATTTCAACACCTCTAAAACATAGAACAGCTCCACTCCAGGGGTAAATATTTATAAGAAAATCTTATCTGTGCTCATTTCCACCACAATATCATCCCATATCTAACTTCAATCATCATATTTTCTCCCCCAAATTTAATAGATATTTCGAACCGTCAATCAACGTTAGCTGGTGGTTCCAAGCTGGCAACTGGGATGAACTTCGTCAAGAGATGGTCCGAGAGCTGGTGACTTAACTGCGCCATTTGTGCGAGAAAGCAGCATGGCCATCTCATAAGATGGCGGTTTAGTTGGTGAGTATTCAAAGATACGACAGGCTGTTGTTCTCTGACAAGTCGGCGACTCCCTCCAAACTAGTAATGAAGAATCATAGACCAGTAGGAGCAGGTTCGCGACAATGTCATGTAGACACCAATAAAAGCCTGTCTCTCCTTGTTTGCTGACGCTGGTACACTTTCTTTTACTCTTTACCATTGTATAAATTATGTAAACTTAGTATTTCATCTTTTTCTGACTGGCTGTTGTATCTTTATCTGGTTTTCTCACCAATATTGTTATGAGTAGGGGTGAGGAAGGTTCCAAGTAGTGTTAAGTGCTGTGTGCGGTTCTATTGTTGTGTGCTCGTGTTATAATGTTGTTCTAATTTAAAGTGTAATAAAATATGTATAATAACGCGTGTGTTATTTACAAAATCCGGACATACCAATATAATACTGGCTACCAACCGGAGTCTTTAAATCAATCTTATCTCTCTTTTTTATTTGGGCGGACTCCATTCATTATGCGTAAATGAAACTTCAACTGCACCTGTAGCTTCATTTTCCAAGTCATTAAATTTTAGGAAACACTGTGAATAGCGTTCGTTGTTGGGTATACAAGTTCCATAACCTGCTTCTTTTTTCTCTATTTGTGGTCCTATTCAATTCACCAGTGACAGTTGACGACCTTCTTTAGTATTTATCAGTGCCTTTCATTAAAAAATATCGGGTCAGATATCATGGAGGTAATGATGTCATTATTTTTTGAATAATATTATTATTGTATTAATTTTTTTTTTATGAATTCAATAATATGGTAATGCTAGTAGATTGGATTATTAGTAAAGATATAATATTATTAATAATGAATGTCTAATTTATAAAAAATTGTATTCATAGGATACGAAATTTGATGGCTAAGAGAGACAAGTACTAGAGGTCTTTGGCATTAACGGAATAGTTATTTTGAACGAAGAATTCATGTGTTTTCTTTTACAGATATTTTGGAGTAGGAATCTTTGTTATTATTATGATTTTGGTTACACTTTTAATTGATTGGAGCATTCTGCAATGTTCAAAATCATATCAAGTGCTTGTTGAGACTTATTCGGACCACTTACCTCTGTCTGTTAAGTTGAATATGAATGACAACGCAAAAATGTCGCGATTTTATCTACCTTTATATATTTTTAATGATGAGAAGATAGTCGACCGTGGATAATATATATGAGGAGAAGATGGTTGGGGGTGCGGTCAGAATATAGCTCAAATAACTTGAAAGAACTTATTAAATAGTGAATTTCTAGCCTTCTTCAAGGCTACTTGTAGGAAGTCAGAAATCTAAGCCATTTGCGATCTACTTAATCACGCAAATCCCTCAGGAAGACTTTTGTTTACGAAGAACTTCAGAAGTGCACGAACTAGTGTGTCCGAGAAAATTGCGTCAAACTACTTCCGTGCCATTCAATTCGGAACCGCAACGAAAGTTCTGGGTCAAAACGAAAACTATTTTCTAGTTCAACTTTCAGATAGAACAGAAAATGTTTCTATAGACCGTGTGAAGCCGGAATTCCTGTTTAGTGAAAATGCCACCGAAATTTGACTTCGTTCCTTCAATGAGAAAGTGTAAATTCACTGGCCCGAATTTCCAGTAGAGAAAATGGAAGAACGACCATACCGGACACGGTCAGGACAACCTATCAAACCAACAGTCCCCTTCTCTGATCCCATTGATTGCAGGAAGTATTATCATAATAATCTTCCACCAAGCCTACAGAAAGAACTGTTAACTTGACCTGGGAGAGATGGAGCCTTGACCATTTTGCTCATATTGGGAAATATGATGCCTATATTTTCCAAGTATTTCATCTGTTTTGTTTACCTTTGATGTTGTTATTGCCACTTCTTTATGTTCCCCCCTCTTTTACCCCACCTATACTCAATTTAGATATGTTCAGGTCTCCTAAAAGTAAGACTGGTTATTTTTCACACCAGTACACTTTGATAAAAATATTTATTTTTTTTCATTTCTCTCTTAGACTTCGTACAGTGAGGATCGCGGTCTCCCTTTGAAGAGAAACAATAGACCTATTGTTTGCCACATTTCGGCTCAAGACTGTCATCAACAGCTTAGCCTTCTTATCTATTTACTTTTATAATTTCTATTTTCTTTATATACTTGATGCATCCATCACTATTAATAACTAGAATCACCATTTAATTAATCTAAATTAGTATATATACATACTTAGTTAACTCTAGTACTTACGTAACATTACTTTCATATATTAATTTTAATTACTTTAATATTTTAATTTTTATTTATATTCCTCTTTTAGTTTATTTTATAACATAAGCAACACATGGGGGATCCTCCGGACCCTCACGATCTGTCTAACCCAGGGACTAAAATCCATGGAAGAATTAAACATCCTCCTGACAAAATTAGTTCCCAAAGAGCAGAAAATATGCCGACGTATTTAATAACCAAAAGAACAGATCAAGGGGACTTTAAAAAAATTTCTCCATTTTTTATTCACAAAGTCATAACCAAATTGGTGGGAAATGTTAAAACAGTGAAAAAAATGAGAGATGGCTCTTTAATAATACAAACAATCAATAGTCAACAGTCAACAAAACTACTATCTTACACAGACTTTGGTGGACAATTTCCAGTTCAAATAACACCGCATAATACTCTCAACCATAGTAAGGGTCTTATCCGATATTATGATTTTCAATATATGGAAATAGAGGAAATAAAAAAAGAATTAACTCCAGTAATTAAAGATAT
>NW_027112716.1:657511-668144 GCF_000696795.3 Halyomorpha halys
TGAATGACAACGCAAAAATGTCGCGATTTTATCTACCTTTATATATTTTTAATGATGAGAAGATAGTCGACCGTGGATAATATATATGAGGAGAAGATGGTTGGGGGTGCGGTCAGAATATAGCTCAAATAACTTGAAAGAACTTATTAAATAGTGAATTTCTAGCCTTCTTCAAGGCTACTTGTAGGAAGTCAGAAATCTAAGCCATTTGCGATCTACTTAATCACGCAAATCCCTCAGGAAGACTTTTGTTTACGAAGAACTTCAGAAGTGCACGAACTAGTGTGTCCGAGAAAATTGCGTCAAACTACTTCCGTGCCATTCAATTCGGAACCGCAACGAAAGTTCTGGGTCAAAACGAAAACTATTTTCTAGTTCAACTTTCAGATAGAACAGAAAATGTTTCTATAGACCGTGTGAAGCCGGAATTCCTGTTTAGTGAAAATGCCACCGAAATTTGACTTCGTTCCTTCAATGAGAAAGTGTAAATTCACTGGCCCGAATTTCCAGTAGAGAAAATGGAAGAACGACCATACCGGACACGGTCAGGACAACCTATCAAACCAACAGTCCCCTTCTCTGATCCCATTGATTGCAGGAAGTATTATCATAATAATCTTCCACCAAGCCTACAGAAAGAACTGTTAACTTGACCTGGGAGAGATGGAGCCTTGACCATTTTGCTCATATTGGGAAATATGATGCCTATATTTTCCAAGTATTTCATCTGTTTTGTTTACCTTTGATGTTGTTATTGCCACTTCTTTATGTTCCCCCCTCTTTTACCCCACCTATACTCAATTTAGATATGTTCAGGTCTCCTAAAAGTAAGACTGGTTATTTTTCACACCAGTACACTTTGATAAAAATATTTATTTTTTTTCATTTCTCTCTTAGACTTCGTACAGTGAGGATCGCGGTCTCCCTTTGAAGAGAAACAATAGACCTATTGTTTGCCACATTTCGGCTCAAGACTGTCATCAACAGCTTAGCCTTCTTATCTATTTACTTTTATAATTTCTATTTTCTTTATATACTTGATGCATCCATCACTATTAATAACTAGAATCACCATTTAATTAATCTAAATTAGTATATATACATACTTAGTTAACTCTAGTACTTACGTAACATTACTTTCATATATTAATTTTAATTACTTTAATATTTTAATTTTTATTTATATTCCTCTTTTAGTTTATTTTATAACATAAGCAACACATGGGGGATCCTCCGGACCCTCACGATCTGTCTAACCCAGGGACTAAAATCCATGGAAGAATTAAACATCCTCCTGACAAAATTAGTTCCCAAAGAGCAGAAAATATGCCGACGTATTTAATAACCAAAAGAACAGATCAAGGGGACTTTAAAAAAATTTCTCCATTTTTTATTCACAAAGTCATAACCAAATTGGTGGGAAATGTTAAAACAGTGAAAAAAATGAGAGATGGCTCTTTAATAATACAAACAATCAATAGTCAACAGTCAACAAAACTACTATCTTACACAAACTTTGGTGGACAATTCCCAGTTCAAACAACACCACATAATACTCTCAACCATAGTAAGGGTCTTATCCGATATTATGATTTTCAATATATGGAAATAGAGGAAATAAAAAAAGAATTAACTCCAGTAATTAAAGATATATTTAGAATAAAATCTAAACGTAACGGAAATATTAACGCATAATTATTTAATAACTTTTCCTACCCCACAACCTCCAGAAACTTTACAAATTGAGTATGAAATTATTAGAGTACAGCCCTACTATCCAAACCCATTAAGATGCTTTAATTGCCTTGGATTTAATCACCCTACGACACAATGTAAGAAGCAGTCGGTGTGTGTACAATGCAGTCAAAGTAGACATTGTGAAAATACGCGATGTAATTTACCAGCAAAATGCATAAACTGCACTGGGCCACATAATGCTCTGGATCACTCCTATAGCACTTTCAAAATACAAAAAGAGATTAAAATCATACAAATTAAAAATAAAATACCACTACACGAAGCTAAAAAAATATATAAAGAAACAAATCCCACGCTATTTAATAAAACATTCGCAGAAATCACAAAAAATAAAAATAACGATAAACAATATGTTGCAGTCCAGGCAAATATAATGTATTATTTTTCAGAAAATTAAAAAACAACAGAGAATAACAAATCCAGCTTAGCTGTAGAAAATCACAACACAATTGTTGAAACTCAAGCTTGTTCTAGTGGCGTCCAGACCACATCAACATTCTCAGACCAGGAAGTTGCTTCCTTACCCTCTGAAATCGTCGCTGTAGACGTAGCGACCTCCTCTTCCTCTCCTCTTCTCCCCCCTCCAATTTCTATTCCTACTCCTCATCCTTCATCAACTCCTACATCTCCTATTCCTCCTCCATACCTCCCTTCCCTAACTTCTACTTCCCCTCTTACTTCTCCACCATCTCTCTCTTCTCCGCCTCCTACGTACCCTTCTCCTTCGATCAATTTAACCGTCAATAACCAAACAAATGATGACAATTATGAACAACTAAAATCAAAAAGAAGAAGACCTAAGAAAAAGTCTAAAAAAATATGATCCGTAAAACAATAATTAAATATCTTTCAAATGGATACTACATAAACTATATTTATAACTGTTACCAGTTCCCTAATTCATTCATAATTTTTTATCAAACTAATTCATTCATAATTTTTATCTATTATTATTATTATTTTTTATACAACTACCTTTCTTCAAAATGGAAAATGGATTCCAATTTTTTATCCTCTAAATACAATCCCAATATCTTAAAATGGCTCTTATACAGTGGAATTGTAATGGCTTAAAAACGCACTTTAATGATTTGAAGATACTAATTAAGTATCAGTTTTGTATATGTACACAAGAAACCCACCTTAAGAACACAGACAACATTTCGTTGAAAGATTTTGACATAAACCGAAAAGATGGGCCGAATGATGATCATGCATGTAGAGGTTTTCTCTAAAAAAATAGAAATTGACTCCAACCTTCAAATTATAGCCGTAACCTTACACCTCGGAATAACATTTTCGATTTGTAATATATACTTACCACAATATACTCCCTCACCTTATTATTTTTGTGGGTGATTTGAATGGCCATAGCCCGAGATGGAGTTCAAATGATCTAAATATAAGAGGAAGAATAATTGACATTCATAGATCAGTCGAACCTGCTACTCCTTAATACTGGAGAACCAACCTTTTTAAGTTCTACCTACGCCACTTACTCATCCATAGACCTCTCCATGTGTAGTCCCTCACAATATAATATTATTGAATGGACAGTATTACCCGAACTTTACGGAAGCGACCACTTTCCAATTCGTCTAAATTTTAAAAACTCGAACCATGACATACCTAAAAAACCTAGATGTATCATCGAAAAAGCGGACTGGACGCTCTTCACTTCGGTCGTTAAACCACCTGAGACACAACCATGTGAATTAAGTATTGAGGACGGCTGTCATCTTCTAACGGAAAGCATATTGCAAACAGCGAAGACAGCTATTCCTAAAACAAAGAGCACTACCAAAAGACCTTCCGTCCCCTGGTTTAATGAACGATGCAAGGAAGCTATTCGAAACCGTAGGAAAGCATACAAGATCTTTCAAAGGAATAGCACACAAACAAATTTCATAGAGTATAAGAGACAGAGAGGCCTATGCAGACGAACAATAAATAATAGAAAATCTGAATCCTGGAAACAATTTGTCGAAACTATAAATTCATCCACCCCCACCAAATTAGTCTGGGATAAAATCAAGAAAATCCACAAAAACTATCTAGCAACCCGGTACACACTTCTTTGTCACGGGAAACTGACCGATGACCCTGAAATGATTGATGAAAACTTCGGTGAATATTACTCAAAAATCTTTAACGCACCCTCCATTCATTCGGATGATACAGAAGATCAGGAACTCGCAGATAACCCCATATATTACCACACCGAAGACCCAGAAAAAAAAATATAACTCTCCTTTCTCTATGAGAGAACTTAAATCGATTCTCCGAAATGTCAAAGGAACATCACCCGGTCCCGACAACATCCATTACGCAATGATTCAGCACCTTCCACAAAACTGTTTAAACTGGCTACTCGAATTCTTTAATCATGTGTGGAAAACTGGTGAATTTCCTAATGCCTGGTATGGATCCTTGAAAGAAATGATATTCTCCAGAGCTATCAATGCGGTTTTCGTAGAGGGAGGTCCACTATCGACCACTTAGTTCAATTGGAAGCTGAACTACAATATACTTTCATAGAAAAGCAGCAAGCAATCGTAACTTTCTTCGACATACTTAAAGCATTCGACTGTACGAGCAAAAATACTATTATAAAAAAGCTTATATCCTTAAATTTTACGGGTAATCTCATAACATTCATCAAGCAATTCTTATCCCTACGGACATTCAAAATCAGAATAGGAAATCATCTCTCTGGTGATTTCGAACAAAAATTTGTAGTACCTCAAGGATGTGTTCTCAGCACAACTGTTTTCCCTGGCCATCTATGACTTAGGAAGAAACATGGCGAGAGGAATAAAGGTGATGCTCTATGTGGACGATCTAGCGATTATGTGCCGCTCAAACGATATAAACCAAATTACAAGAAGTTCTTAATCGATTAAAAAACTGGGCAAACAGCTCAGGTCTTACCTTCTCAACCGAAAAAACCAAATGTCTTCATTTCAGCAGAAAAAGAATCCATTTAGAACCTCCATCCCCAGAACTCACCCTAGGAGATTCTCCGTTACCGTATGTCGAACATTGTAGATTTTTAGGCCTCATATTCGATAGGCGTCTTTCTTGGAACCACCACATCAGTACACTTAGAAACAGATGCATAGATAAAATTAAAATCTTAAAAGTCCTCGGCAAAACATCATGGGGGCTGATAGATCAATGATGTTGAAAATATACACAGCCTTAATCCGCTCCAAACTTGATTATGGAAGTTTTGTGTATGGCTCAGCTCGCTTCCAAACCCTAGCCAAACTCGACACCGTTCAGAACACCGGAATCCGCATTGCCACAAGTGCCTTTAGGACCAGTCCAATTTTAAGTTTATGTGCTGAATCTGGAATATTACCCCTACTATTTAGACGACAACTATTAGCTACAAATTATTTTTCCAGGCTATACCTGCAACCCTCGCATCCAACTTATAAGTACATTTTCAATCCTAAATTTTCTAGACAGTTCCGGCAGAAGATAAATACAACACTAACCCTAGCTGAACGATTATCGGCCACTGTCACAATTAAAAGCAATAGCCATCAACATACTACAAAATAACATGCCCCCCTGGACCTACCAATGTCCAAATGTAAATCTCCAACTATCTAAATACCGCAAACAAAATACAACAATGTCAAAATATCAAGCCAAGTTCCGAGAACTGCTACAAACTCTACCAGAACATACTGCTATATATACAGATGGCTCAATGTCAGATAACGCAACAGGATCTGCCTTTGTGACACCAAACACAACCCATAAGAGAAAACTGCATCATATCTTTAATATATATATACCGCAGAACTAAGTGCCATAGCATCCGCCCTTTACTTTTGTATGACAAATATACCAAATGGCAATATAGTAATAATATCGGACTCCATTAGCGCTCTTCAAGGACTAGATATAATGTATTCAGTTCACCCACTTGTTCAATGAATTCATGAATACTTAATAATGCTAAACCAAATAGATAAATCAGTCTACTTCATCTGGGCTCCCGGGCATGTTGGTATTACAGGAAATGAGATGGCCGACAAAGCTAGTAGAGAAGCGCTAGTCCTCCCAGGTAAACCCGCAGCAATCTTAACTGCAAAGGAACTTGCTCGCCCTTTAAAGGAATCTATTAATAAAAGATGGCAAGCAATGTGGGATGAAAGTCCACCCAGTAAGTTGAAACCTATAAAGAAAGATGTGAAGTCCTGGATTACATCAACCCAAAGTAGACGCCGTGAAGAAGTAGTGATCACCCGACTGACACACATCCACCTCATAATAGGAGAGGCACCTCCAAAATGTAATAGCAATATGACCGTCAAACACATTTCTGAAGAATATCGTCACTATACATCAACTCTAAACCAGTTAGGGATACCAACAAATGTCCCAATGGCGTTGAGAAACAACGAATCTGTAATAGTAAAAGTCATTAAATTCATCCATCAGACTAACTTAATAACCAGCCTTTAATTATTATAATTATCTATTTCGCTTGCCTTATTTTTAAAATTAGAACAGTCAGTTATCCGCTTTTCACCATCCTTTCCAATATCATAATGATTATTAAACAAATTATAATTGCCATAAATTTAATTATAATTGGTGCGGATCAGTACACCATACCAAAGCTATGACTAAAAAACCTAGGCCTTACCAAAGCCAACAACCAACGGGCGTTGATGACCAGACTGTTAAACGCCCTTTCAAAACTAACAAACACAAACAACATATTTTTTTCTCATTTGAGCGTTTTGTTCACCTGGACACCTGTATTTGTCTTATTTTAAATCATAACCCCAGGCAAGATCTTATATCTTTTACAAAATTTGGATTATTCAACCCCTGATGGAAGATCTACATTTTCAATTTAAATTGACAGTAATCTTAAAGGAAAAAAATCATGAATATGTTTTGTTTTACATCTATTTTTCAAAGTTCTGTAACTACCAACAAATTTTATGATTTTCATTTTTAAAAAATAGTTTGGATTAATTATTAATAAATTAATATAATAAATAAAAGTAATGGTTTTTCATTTGGATATTGACCATTGTCTGGTGACACCATGATTTAAGTTTATACGAAAATTTACACAACTAAGGAGGAAAGTCATTATTACATACTTCAAGGAGGGGAAAAGTGAATCTTTGTGGGGAGGGTAGGGTACTGCTACTGTTTTGGCAATGTATGAGGTGTTTATCTATGTTCTAGACCCTCACCTTCCTAGGCTTCATATCCTTAACTGAGATTTCCCTGCCCTATATTTCAGACTAGAGTTTCATCCCTCCATACGAAGTATTGTGTACTATCTTTCAAACCGGATTTTTATTCCTCCATGCCAAATTCTTCCTCAAGTAATCTAAAAGTAAATCTTCAGTTTCTACAATGTTATTCAATTTTCCAAAAAATTAAATTTCAGTGAGATATTCAGCAGTTGACTGATTTATTTATTCTTTATAAATCATCAAATCACAATAATAGCAACCTAGATGACATAACTAAATTTCAATTTCTGAAAAATTCCTTAAGCGGGGATGATACTGCAGTTATTCCAGGTTTCCACCTCACTACAGATTTAAAATCCATGTAGGAATCTTGGGAGGCCAGATATCAGAAAACATACCACATCCCTCAGAATAAAATTCTACAATACAAATCTGATCATTCCAATACACCTGCAAATTTTAAATTATTTTTAAATATCCATCAGAAATCAGTGAATGCAATCAAAGCTCTAGAAATGGAAGTCCTTGGTGATTTTTGATTGAAGCTCAATTCTTGTATTAAAACATCATTACTATAGGTAGAATATGAGTACTTCCTGTAAATAATGGTTAATTGATTTTAAGGGAGTTTCAAAATCTGATTCCCTGACTATAAGAAGGCAAAGAACATTTTTTAAAGCATTACAAGATGAACAAAGAACCATAAATATAAATATTTTGAAATAAAGGAGATGGACATGTTTCCTTCATCTCTATTTATTTATATTTAACAAAATCAGAGACTAATTTTTTCTACAAGTACAAGATATGTAGTAGTATTCCAAGAAAGTAACTATTCTTTTTTCTATCTTAAATGGAAACAATAAATGTTTATAAGTTGAAATGATATAACTAAGGCAAAAATAAATAATTAAAAGTAAATAAAAAGAACAGAAACCAAATGAGTTATATATATATGTTTAAATTTATCATTGAACTAATTAAAAACATAAATCTGGAAATAAAATATTACCACTGACTGTAATCTATTTACATTAGTAGGTAACATTATAGTAGATAACTAACAGCTAAGTTGTTGGGAGAATGGATAAGTTAATAACAGGAGAACTAGAATGGAAGAATAATACCCCTTCATAATGACTAGTTAAAGTATCATCTGTCAGGGGGCATGCATCCCATCTCTTCTTTCTCCAACATAAACACACTTTTTTACCTTCTAAAAAGATACTCAAGAAACTTAAAAGGCTTACATCTGACATCAGCAGAAATAAAAAAAAATCTCTGACCTACACTAGCCAGGTGGAGCTTCATTTGAGGCTAATTTGGAAAGAGTAAATACAATCTCATCATATCATTTCACATGGAGAACCGGACAGTTCAGTATGTTGCTCAATAGGCATTCATTACCATGATGCTCTTTTTGCCAAAAAACAAACAGAAAAGAAGTTTCTATAAATATTTTGAAAGACAATTAGGTAATCAAATAAAGGGAGGAAAGGGACATTAATGGGTATGTAATTATTTTTAAAACTTTTCTTGAGAGTCATCTTCCTCACCACTAAGTCTTGTTGCTTTGCTTATTCTGTATACATTTACTGAATTAGCAGAATCATCAAATTTACAGCTTATATGAAGGTCTGAAATAAGGAAGGTATAAAATTGATTGGAATATCGTTGTTTAATATAGGTTGAACGTGGATCTTCTTTCAGGATCCTTTGAATCACAGGTTTTAATTCGGCTTTACCAAGGTTATTAAGTTGTTCTTCAGCTTCATTGGTTAAAGTTATAACTTTAGGAGAAGATGTCATAACCCATGAAGGGACGCGAACATTCTGAAAACAATTTGATAACATATAGTGACACACTTTTTATAAATTTTTTATATTTAATATTTTATTAATAATACCATATATAGTTTGACAAGTTAGAAACCATCCCCAATTTTCTAATCTTAAAATATGTTTCCCCGTTCTTCTTCTGTTTGGCTTTTTCTAACTTTCCAGAGTTTATTATAATCTTTTTTTTTAATCCTATTATATTTATAAATAATAAAATATATGCCCCTCATTCTAAAAAAATACTAGAGTTCAAATTATAGTAAAATTCATAATTACAGATTTCATATTTCAAAATAGACCTATCATATGTTACAGGAATTTAAAAGAAAAACTGTAGAAATATATATATTTTTTCTCTACTTACATTGACAGTCTTTCTTTTAGATTATATTACAAATATTTTCAAAAATGATATTTATGATTTTAAATTTGGAATAGAATCAGCAATATAATTAATAATTTTTATACTCCATTACAAGATTAAATTGGAAAGCCTATACCAGCATCAATGTGACTATAAGATAAATTAACAAAAATGTGGTTAATACTCCATTTTCTTAGCACACTAAAGCATTTAAACATTTTTTTGACTTTAATTATATTATTTCAAAATTTTTTGAGACAAGGTAATTATTTATTAAATAAATCAAAAATTAGTATCCAATTCTGTCTCAACACTTTATTTTTCACTAAGTGACTCATATAGAGGAGATGGTCAAAAAAGAACGATTGTAACCGATAATATTTCAATATTCAAACTAATTACAGAACCGTATACTGGAGTGAGGCAACATTTATAATACATAAAAAAACAATTAATACATGCCTGAGGCAATGGATGAACCAAGGACTTCATAACTTGCTCTTCGTCAGATTCTTCACCGTCAGGATCTTCCCTATTTCCAGGATAAATACCAGGAGATCCAGGTGGCATCGTCATGCTTTTTACACTAAGTAAATCTCGGTTAATTTCTAGTTCTTGCTCTGATGGATCATCATATTGAGGAATATATGGTTTAATGTCAAGTACTGGAGTCTTATCAAGCATATCCACACCAGAAAAGTAGACAGTTGAACCTAGTGAAAAATAAGGTTTAAAAAAAAAAATCTTTCTTGGACTAAGGATGAGGAATGCTTCAAAAAAGATATAAGGAAAGAATAATAGAGGTAATAACAACAATAATAATATTCTTTATTTATTCTGGGATTGATCCCTTAAAATAATATACAGGCGTCAAAATTAGGCTTTAGAGCCTTAGAGTAAAATAAAAATAAAGTATAATGAAACAATGAATTTGAAAAGATAAAAATGAACAACAATAATTAACAAAATATATAAAATAAGAATAGAACTTTAGAATAGAACATGGCCTCCCGTAAGGTCTTCAGTGTCGGAGGATTCGGAATCCTCTCGACGTCCTGATGCCTCGAAGAATTCACCTGGGAGGCGTAAAGGCTGGGCAAATACCATTTCCGCAGCGCTGCTCCCAAGTCATCTCTTACTGCCGATCGGAGTCCTAAAAGGACTGTTGGTAACGTACTTGTCCATCCCGATGCGTTCAGTGTAGACATGAGGAATGCCTTGAGGGTCCTGTGACACCGCTCCACGCATCCGTTGGACTGAGGATGGTATGCTGTAGTCCTCTGACATTGTATACCTAATATACGAGTCAGATTTATGAAAAGATCTGACTCGAACTGGCACCCTTGGTCAGTGGTTATCCTTGCTGGCGTACCATAGCGGGAGATCCATGTACCCACAATCGCTGATGCTACCTTGGTAGTTGTTATTTCCTCCA
>NW_027112716.1:668931-669214 GCF_000696795.3 Halyomorpha halys
GCATCATAACTTAACATGATTTCATCCTCTTCTATTTTAATTTTATTTAGTTTCTTTTTTGCCTCAATTACATTAATTGTATCAATATTCTTATCTTTATCAACATTTATGAAACTATTTTTAAAATATTTAGATAAGTTATATAACGGTCCATTTATAATTGGTCTAAGTGGTTTTCCATCTTTATGGAGTTTTACTAAACCATACATCATACAGGAAATTTATATTGATTTTTACATTCCTTAATGTAAAAAATTTTTCCTTCCATTTTAACTAATTTAAT
>NW_027112716.1:670804-694788 GCF_000696795.3 Halyomorpha halys
CTTAGGAATGTATGGCCGCGCCTGAGAGGTGGAGGTCTCACAGAGGACTGACGTTACAGTACCGGGAGGTTTGATCCATTGAAGCTGAAGACGGTTGTTTTTCTGTAGCTCTGTAATTATTGGATCATTCTGTTGTTCTGCCGCTATATGTACATAATCGTCAGTGAATTCAATATCCTCGACCCCCAAAAGTGCATCGGCGACGGTGTTCTCTTCCCCGGGTACGTGGCAGATGTCGGTCATAAACTGGCTAATGAAATTAACCAGACGAATCCGCATGGGTGTCGCTGTATCTGGCTTTTGATGAAAAGCATATTCCAATGGTTTGTGGTCCGTCCATATCTCAAAATGTCACCCGTCCAGGTAATGCCTGAAATGCTTGATGGCTCGGTGGATTGCCAAGAGCTCCCTATCGTATGTGGAATATTTCTTCTGCGCTGGGGTGAACGCCTTAGAGAAAAACCCGAGAGGTCGCCAAACGTTACCATCTTTCTGTTGTAAAACTGCTCCCATGGCGGTACTGGAGGCGTCGCATACTAAGACTAGATGAGCGTTCTCTCTAGGATGTCCTAGCACTACAGCATTCTGAATGGAAGTTTTGCAGCGTTCGAATGCTTGGATGGATTCTTCTTCCCAGGTGATTCGTCTCTTATCATTCTTCTTCGCCCCAGCGAGGAACTTGTTGAGTGGAGCTTGCAAATCTGCCGCTCTGGGTATGCAACGACGGTAAAAGTTAAACATACCAAGGAAACGTCGTAGGTCCCTTATCGTAGCCGGTCTGGGATATGAAGCAATAGCTTCAACCTTGGTCGGAAGAGTGCTAATGCCGGTGGCGTTGACCATGTGTCCTAAGAATGCGACTTCCTTGCGAGCGAAGACACACTTCGCCAGGTTCAAAGTGAGAACCGTGGTCCTCAAGTCGCCGCAAGACTTCCTGTACATGTGTTGTGTGCTCTTCTTCGTCTCTGGAGGCGATGATGATGTCATCCAGGAACCACCAAGCGAAGTCGAGACCTCGAAGAACCCGATCCAGGAACCGTTGGAAGGTCTGCTAAGCGTTCCTTAGTCCAAAACACATTCGAAGAAATTCGAAAAGACCGAAGGGTGTAATCACAGCAGTCTTTGGAATATCTTCTGCTACTGGAATTTGGTAATATGCTCGGTTGAGATCCAAAGTAGTGAAGATCTTCTTACCGTGCATATTAACGTTGAAGTCTGCCAAGTGAGGAACAGCGTATCTATCGGGTACCGCCCTGGCGTTCAACTGTCGATAATCTCCGCAGGGCCGTATACCTCCATCCTTCTTCTCCACTATGTGTAGTGGACTGGCCCAAGAGCTATTGGACAGTCTGCAAATTCCCTCTTTGCATCATTTGCTCGAATTCTAGCTTGGCGGCGTTGTACCTCTCTAGCGGCAGGCGGTGTGCTTTGGCTGTGACTGGGGCTCCGTGGGTTTCTATATGCTGGACGACGTCGTGCTTTGGCTCTTTGACGAAGGATGTTGGTTGCGTAACACTAGGGAACTGGCGTAGCAAGGCTGTGTACCATTCACCGGTTGGTACTGAATAAACAGTGGGTACCGGTACCTTAGCTAATCTTCCACGTGTCATCAATCCTGTTTTCTGGTCCACCAGCTGACATCCAGCGAGATCTACCATAATATTATAGTGATATAGTAGATCTGCACCTATGGTTGGATGACTCATGGTTGGTATTATGAACCTCCATGTAATTTTGCGCCGAAGACCGAGATCGAGGTTCTGGACTATGCTTCCATATGTGGGAATGGGCGTGCCATTGGCCGCATATAAAGTGAACTACATGTTCGGCTTTACTTCCTTGTTCTTAACCGGAAAAACAGATATAGTGGCTCCTGTATCTACCAGATATCTGGTCCCGGACTTTTTGTCGACGATAAAAAGTCGGCGGTTGGTAATTTCGGCGACGAAACCCGCCTCGTTCGCCGCTGCTTCTAGTTTAAAGTCCCAGCTGTCTTCCAACTGCAAGGTTGACGGCACTTGGTAGCCCTTTCTCCGAATCTGTTGTGGTAGAAGCAGAAACGCCGTCCACTCTTACTCCTCGAAGCCCTGCGATCCCTGTTGGGCGACCTGTTATCGCAGCGGCTAATCCTGGGTGCCATTAGCGTTTTCAGAGTGGCTAATTCCGCAGTAAGGTCATCAATCGCTACCTTAATGTCTTCCATCCTTGAAGAAGCAGGTGCTGAATGACTACCCATAATAAAATTACTTGAGGGATGCTGGATTTCTGCTATTTTATCCGCAATATGTGCCAGCTTCGTGGAATCCGTGTGATCTGTGGCGGCTAAGGTTGCTTGCATTCCCTCAGGTAACCCTCTTAGCCACAAGGTGTTGAGCATATCTCCAGGAACCTTACCTGCGGCCAATTGCTGCATTTCTAGGCCCGAAGATGGAGAGTAGCCGCTCTTTTATGGCTCAGTGGCAGGGGGGTTCCGAGCAAGATCGGCAACCTGCTTTAGAGCTGCTAAATCCAGTTGGGCGATGATCAGCTGAAACTTAGTTTTACTATTAGCTATACGACAAGAGCTGAACACTGCCTCAACTTGTATGAACCACAGGTCAGGTTCTTCCCTATAAAATGTGGGTAGCAGAGACAATGCGTTGGGTATTTTCGCCGATTCCACTAATTCCTTTTGCTCCTCCTCACCGGTTAGGTCGATTAAATTGTGCCCATGCATGCTTCACTAGAGTTCAATGAAATTATACGAAAAATAAACAGTAAACTTACGTTCGGGGTCACCACTTTAGTGCGTGTTCCTGTGTAACGATACAGATGACTCTTTAGTTACGTTCTTTATTTGTCAATACAACAATATTTACACTTACATATGTAACAAAACATTTATAATTTACAGTTTTTTTAGATAACAACACAAGTTCTTCATAATTAAATTAATTGTAATTGATCATATGGCGAGAGGTTTCAAATGGGTTTGCCACTAAAACAAATGTAAAATAATGAAACTTTAAATGAATTATAATTAAAAATAGATTTGAAAGAAATATACTAAAGAAATAAAAATGTTGATAATAATTTTGACAGTGGCAAACCCATTTCAAACACTCTCTTTGCAAACGTCAACTATTGCCGCTGAAGATGTTAATCATGCCACCACAGAACAAATAAAATAAAATCATATGTCATATCATAAAACATAAGATGACAAACACTTCTGATAATAAATAAAAAATCAAATACAATTAAACTAAAAATAATAAATGAAAAGGTACAATTTCTGTTAATATACATATTTGCAAGTAAGATTCAGGATTGAAGGTGTTATTTGGACTATCAGGAAAGATTGATGGATCAGTAGCATGGCCCATTGCACATGTTGTTGAGATCGTCAGGTGTTATTGGAAGGGACCTGAAGTTATTGGATTCTGGCAGGGATAAGTTTTGGAGTATTTTCCACTCAGATTTGGGATCAGGAGCATAGGAGAGGGCGTGATGAATGTTAAGGGATTTAGCACGTCGAACTGCTAACTGGGTTGCATTACTGAGCAGTTTAAAATTAAAATAATCTGCAGACAGGCGGGTCTTACGAAATTTGCGTCAAGCTGCTTCTCTTTGTTTTCGGAGTAAGCCAAGGTGCAGTTGGACGGCGTAAGGTTCGGGTTTTGAGTGGAGCATGGATGTCCAATATGGATTGCAGATGTGAAGTGAGGGTGGAAACCATAGGATCAATGGAGTTATAGGAAGGGATTCATAGGAAAGGAGATCCAAATTATGGTATGATATGATTTTGGGAGTAAAGCATTTGACTGGTAGGTCATACGATATTTGGATCAGATCGTGAGATGAGAGAAAGGGAACTGGGTGCTGGGAAGAGGAAAGGATTTTTACCAGGTGTCAGAGGATTGTGTGTGATGTGTAGGAGAATAAGGAACGAGATAAAGATTGAGAGAAAATATTAGGTCAGTAAGAAAGGATTTATCGCTGGATTGAGAGAGCATATTGGTGTTAAAGTCACCAGTGATAATAATATTGGAATAAGTGGAAACGAGTTGGACAAGGGAGGATTGGAAGGTGTTATCTTATGGAACTCGGGGAGGTCGATAAATGACAGCAAATAATAGAGGAGAGGATATGGTTGAAATTTCAAAAAACATGTATTCTGCATGGGGAATGTTAGGAGAGGGGGATTGGAGTAGGTTTTTGACCTTGTGACTAACATGAACATACAAGCAAACCACCTCCAGTACGATCGGATCTGTCTTGACGAAAGAAATTGTAATAGGAAATTGAAACTTGAGAGGAAGGAATAAAGGGTTTAAGCCACGTTTCGGATACTGCGATGATGTGGTAAAAGTTATCAAGGAAGTACTGTTTGCATTCATCGAAGTGGCCAATAAGGGATTGTGCATCAACGTGACAGGAACTGAGAATATTAGTCATAACTGTGGGGTGGTAAATAGGAAAATAAGAAAAAGGACAAAGGTTGAGGGATAGTGAATAACAATATTTTATATACTTCTACGATTATATAGAATGTGACAATAATAAAAAATTGCAAGGAATTTGTTGCTTGAGTTATCGAATTTTGAAAAAAATAGTCAATAAAGTTTGAGTTATGAAAAATTAAAAAAAGAAGAGATGTAAATAAAGGAAATTCTACATTTATAAAATGAAAACAAATGTAAAAAAAAATCTTCTATACAAAAAAAGATAAGGATAACAATATTGTGGTGATATGGATACTGAATTCAAATGAAGACATCCAAGTCGCTGGTCTTGCCTATGGTGACTGCTGGGTATCCGTTGGACTGCCTGAACCTGACCCTACCTCTGCTGAACCAGACGTACTTGATTTTCACCACTTTCTGCTTCTGCCTGGCTAACCAGTAGAGGTGCTGATTAGCGGGCGTCATGGCTTCGCTCAGATATACTCGGTACGTGTTGTTTTTGTCCCAACTTAAGTGATGAGTAGAAAAATCCCTTTTGGCACTTCTTTGCCGCGCCAGCTCATCCCTTAGTGTTTGGCGGACGAATCACATTATAATAGGGCCCGGCACTCCTTGCTGTTTAGACCTGAGGCGTTCACATCTAGATCTAAGTCTAGATCGTCCGGACACACCGGACAGAACCGTTCCCACAACACTCTCCCTGCTTCTCCGGGATTCCTCTAATCTCTACTGTATTTTTTAGGTTGCTTTGCTCAGCCTGATTAAGTCTACCCTCAAGGTCCGATAATTTCACTTTGAGGTTTTTGTTTTCAATAGATAATTCTTCCATTTTGCTTTTATGCTGCTCCAGGAGTGCTTCAATATTCTGTAGCCTTTCCATTTTTTGAAAGGAAAGCTCGGACTGCTTCTGAAGAGAGTTCTTTATTTCTTTCAGCTCTTCAATGCCCTGAAGCTTGGCCTTCATTTCTTTAAGCTCCTCGATTAGCCCCTTTAAGAGGTGAATCATTGAGGCAAGTTCATTACCTTTTAGTGTACTGGAACCTGATTCACATTCAGCACAGGTCCATTTTTTAATGAAATCTGGGTCTGAGTTTTCAAGTTTGATACATTTAATATGATATATATTTTGATAATGCAAACATGAAATTTTCAATTTGTCTTCTCTCGAAATTGATTTATTACAGGTCTTACAAATCACCATTTTTCTGATTAAAAGAGAAGAAAAAAAAATGAATGAAATTTAAAGGACTAGAAGCGGTAAATAATAATAACACAGTAACAGTTAGTTTTGTTTAAGCAGCTACTTACGGATAAAGCGCTCAGCCAAACAACAAATCCCCACTCCAGTCCACCTGTACTGAGCAACTAATATCCTCAATATTCACTATTTTTTCCTAAATAATTAGAGTGTCTAGGGCCACAATATTTCACTGTGTTTAGCCTAATATGAGTTTTGAATCTATATTCATTTTCTCTGAAGTTTTCACTAGTAACTAAATGAAGAGAGAAAGAGAGATAACACAATGTTCACGGTATAAGTAATACTCTAAGACTCCATTTGGTGACCAGTATTGAAACCATTTTGTTAAGAGATAATTGTTTAATTATAATTTCATCAATTTTTTATCTATAGTTAAAGTTTAATCTAGAATAAATATTTAATATGTTACAATATTTATAAATGTACAATTATAATCAAGAAAAAAAAAAAAGAGATCTTCTGATCCACAGAAAAATAGTGTCCACTCAGGAGCCTCTTCACACAAAGTACCTTCACTATACCAAAATCAAATACTTTTGGCAATGCAAATGAATTCATTTTCAGTATAGATTAGGAATAACACACTTTATCAGTGGATTAGGTATCTCTTCCTCTGTTGTAGAAAGTTTAATGAGCCTAGTTATTTATCAAAACTCTATTGTACCTTCGTTTACCTAGCAAACCTGGACCTGAGGGCGAATATTCCTGTATTAACAGTATGGAGTATGATTCCAGTATTATATAGATTGATGAGCAGTTTGTCTGCCAAATGGTTCTTGACAAGGTGATTCAACACCAAATGGTAAAAAAGGAACTTTTCCACAAGGTACTTCAATTGGGACAACTAAAAGAGGATTTAAATCAGTGTACGAATAATCCCTGGAAACTCACATTGAAGTTTTCACTTCCATTTTTTTTTTTAATTTATACAAGAGTACACACAAAATGTACTCCATCATAAAAACTTATTTTTGTATCCATTTTTCACTCTAGTAAATCTTTCTTTTCACATGACTACAGTTCAATTATCTGTTAATATTAATTACCAATTCTTTTTATGCACATTTTTAAGAATTACTCAACTATTTCATCAATAGAATTGCTGTTGTAGAAACTTGGCTTAAATATTAAACCTAATATTCTCACTTCCATTGTTTCCTCAACTATGATCTCATTAATCATGAATGTATTAACCAAATTGGTTGAGGCATTGGCTTGTTCATCCATGTTAGTCCTAGGTCTGCCACGCTTCCACAACTCGGTCAAAAACCTATAATTATTTTAGATAGACACCTATCTTAGAAGAACCATATTTCCCAAATCATTTGAAAATCTATCACCGCCCTAAAACAGTTCCTAAGATTCTGTGATTCCAGGGATACAAGGATCTATCAACTAGTTTCATTTCTTATTTTCCTTCACTTTGAATGTATTTCCTTGGTATAAGGCAAGCTGTCTGATATGATTGAATTGAGACTGAAGAAACTAATGAATTATTTCATTAAATTCAGCATCAGGTTCCTGAAGCACTCTTATGTCTCAATTTGGTATGCCAAGTTACGGTACCTTTATCCTGTTTTCTAATGGCAATATATCCTAAGTGTAATTTTTTGCCCATCCCACAGAACCAAAGTGGGCACTTTGCTCTCTATAACTAAATTCTATAACCCCGCATTCTTCTTTCAAATACCTAATTCCAGCCTACCAACTTGTATACCCCTCCCTTTCAAACATATTGAGCTTGTTGCTAAATGGAAAATTGAATTAAAATCAGGAAATGGGCAGAAAATAAAACATTTAAGTGAATTTAAGTTTAATAGGTAGATATTCACTCGGGATAAATAGGCTAACATACCTTCAATACAATGTATTCGAACTAGAGACAGTCCAATTGGAGATGGCCGATGTGGAGATCTAGTGGCAAATACTCCTGTTTTGTATCCTTTCAACCTCGGAGGAGAAACTTTAGCTAAGGCATGTTTGCTTTCATTACGATTAAAGTGAAATAAAATCCTATAAAATGTAAAAAATTGGATATAAGTATATTTAAAATGGATTCATTTATATTATTAACAATTATAATAATAATAATAATAATAATAATAATAATAATATAAAAATGAGCTAAACTGCATTGTTCAATGTATTGAGATATTAAAAAGCATTTATCTATCACTTAATTAGTAAGTACGGATATCAATGGGGATGCAAATAGAACAAACAAATATTTATATTGGAAGAGTGATAGTTGACCATAAGTAGTAGATTGTAAGAAGAGAGTCCGGAAGGCAGTCAATTAAGGTACAAAATAGTAACAAAAACTATTTATAGATAGACAATGTTTCGCCCCACTTTGCAGGACTTTGTCAGGGTTAAATGATAAAAAGATAGAAATACTGTAAGATATAAAAAAATTAGAACATGAATAGAAAGGGATTAAAAGTTATATGAAAAAACAGAAACAAATTAAATTAAAAATAATAAATATAGATGAATATAAAACTAAATAATAATAGGAATGATAATGAGCGATAGAATTGTAAATAGAGAACTAGAGTAATGAACAGTAAAACAGTACTTGTTAGAAGTAGAGACAAATATGGTATCTCTAAAATAAATAAATAGTTTTCTTTACTATTTTGTACCTTTATTGACCCCACCCAAACCATCTTCTTACAAACAATTATTTACACTTCTTTTTCGTTCTAAACGGATCCTAGAAATGATGATTGTGAATGTTATCAGAAGATGTGTGAATGGTCCCAAATATATCTCTATATAAAAACAAATGTAACTTGAAAAAAAAAAAAAACTCCGCCAGTGGGTGAAGAGTTGCTACCCTTAGTCATGCTAGGTGAACCACTGCCAGTCCCAAGCCTGGATAAAGGAGGAGGGTTGAGTGTGGGGGATAAGCAACCTCACCTCTATAAAAAAGGTATAGGTATGGTATAGGTCCAGAACCTGGCGGAAAAGAATGGTAAAGGTTAAAAATACAAATGTATTCCCCAGAGGGACCTATTCGGATTCGGGGGGGGGGGTCCCAACCAGCACCAAATCTTGAAGAGGTTTTGAGGAGGAAAGAAAGGAGGAGCAAGAGAAGGAAAAACAATCAAGGACAAGGACTCAGAATCGGTACCTGGAACGTACAGAGTACATTACAGCCGGGGGCAAGCAGAACATTGGAATCAGTGCTGCAGCAATAAAATTTGGATGTGGTGGCGCTTCAGGAAATCCGAGGGGGGATACTGAAATGGTATCACTTGAAAAGTATTTATTGATAAACAATGGTACTAAGGAGAATCGGAGAGGTACCAAGTTTATGATAAAGAAAAGTATCCGACATACAATGATAGGATATAACTGCGTCAATGACAGGATCTGCGGAATCAGATTAAGGGGTAGATTCTGCAATATACCATTAATAAGCACACATGCCCTATGTGAAGATGCAGAAGAAATAGACAAGGAAGCATTCTATGACCGACTGACTAAGATGTATATACCGCAGTACGACACCAAAATTATACTTGGCAATTTCAATGCACAGATAAGCAAGGAAGAAATATATAGACCCACTACCGCGCAGCATATCAGGCACGATACAACAAACGACAATGCCTTCCGAACTGTTGAGTTCGCTGCCTCAAGAGATATGAGAGTTATGACCACTATGTTTCCCCACAAAAATATTCATAAAGAAACGTGGGTAAGCCCAGGTGACAGAACTAGAAGACAGCTGGACCACTTAATGGTTGACACATGGCACTGCTCGCACATAACAGATGCACGAAGCTACAGAGGAGCGGACTGCTGCTCAGACCACTTCCTGGTTCTAGCGAAATATAACCAATGCTCGGCACTGAGGAAGAGGACATCGGAAGGAAAAACATCTGGCTTTGAGATGGAAGGACTGATGGAGGAAACTACTAGGCAGAAATACCAAGAGAGACTTCAGCACTGGTGTCGAGAGTGGATTGTGGAGGAGCTGGGTGCAGAGGAAATGTGGAACAAACTGGGAGAAGCAATGAGGACTACGGCACATGAAGTTTTAGGACAGAAAGACTGGAAGGAGGAACCCATGATTTGATCGGGATTATGAGAGGGCCATACAAGGAATGAGGCTCGAATGAAGATGCTCCAAAGGAGGATTCGCAGGACATTATTCTGAAAGAAGAAGAAATGCCAAAAGAATAACACAAGATAAGAAAAAAGCACACGAGGCAAGAAGACTCGATTAGATCCAGGAGCATTTTCAGGCACGAGAAAGCCGAAAGTTCTATAAGGGCGCTGAATGGCTAAAACAGGGTTTCACTCAACAGACTGAAATGTGCCTGGACCAATGTGGAAACCTTATCACCGGGGCTGAACAAATCAAGGATAGGTGGCTCCATTACTTTAAGCAGATCCTAAACCCTGAGACAAACAATATGTACTTCCACCAGGTTTACCAATCTAATAATGACGAGGATATTGATGAGGAGGTACCACCGGACAGGGAAGAAATTATGGACATAATTTGGTCTCTAAAAAATAATAAGAGTCCAAGACCCGATGAAATCCCTTCAGAATTAATTAAATATGCAGGGCAAGACACTTGGGAACAGATTTCCAAGGTGATATGGGATATATGGATGAAAGAAAAATGTCAGCTGACTGGGGAGAAGCTATTATAGTCCCTATACATAAGAAAGGGAATAAACTAAAATGAGAAAATTATAGCGGTATAGCACTCCTTCAAACAGTTTACAAGATCTTGTCAGTAGCAATTTGTAGGAGGATGATGGAGAGGAGCGAACAACTGCTGGGCGAGTACCAAAGCGGTATCCGCTCAGGACGGTCAACAGACCACCTGTTCTCAATGAGACAAATACTCAAGAAAACGTATGAGTACAATGTTGAATTACACCACCTCGTTATTGACTTCCAATAGGCTTATGAGTATAGACAGAGGAATATTATTAAAGGCATTGCAGTCACTGGGAATACCTAGCAAGTTAATAAGATTAACAAAGATGACCCTGGAAAGGACTAGTTGCAAGGCGAAAACTCGAGTGGGCATCTCAAATAGCTTTAGGGTTAACAGTGGCTTAAGACAAGGAGACCCATTATCACCAGTACCGTTCAACCTCGCACTAGAAGCTGCCATAAGAAAAATAAAGACAAACCCAGGTGGCACCATTTACAATAGGCTCACACAACACATGGCTTATATGGATGATGTAGTCATCACAGGGAGAGCCAAAACAGCACTGGCCGGTGCTGTAGAAGAATTCAAGAGAGCAGCACAGGATTTAGGACTTAATATAGTGAAAAGACTAAATATATGAAAACCTCTAGACAGACTGGGGAGAGAAGAGATATTGTGGATGTGGGGGAAAACATGTTTCACAGCTGGAGTACTTTCAAGTACCTGGGAGGAGTTGTGACAGAGAACAATAATTTAGAAGTAGAAATTAAGTGCAGAATGGTAGCAGGAACCAGATGTTTCTATCCCCTGCAAAAAGCTCTCCGATACATAAGTCTCTCCAGGAAAGCAAAGCTTTTGTTGTATAAAACAATAATTAGGCCAGTGGTAATGTATGGCAGTGAGACATGGAGTCTAACCAAGGAAAATAGAAGAGCTCTACTGGTTTGGGAGAGAAGAGTCCTGAGAAAGATCTTTGGAGCTGTTAAGGAGGAGCACCGGAGGAGAATCAGAAGCAATGGTGAACTAAAATAATTGTATGGAGAGCGTGATATCCTCTGTGCTATTAAGAAGAGCAGGCTAAGATGGTTGGGACAAGTAGAAAGGATGGAGCCCTGTAGGCTACCTAAAAGGATGCTAAATGGTGCACCAGGAGGAAAAAGGAAAGGGGCAGACCCAGACGTCGGTGGCTGGATGATTTGAGAAGGGTGGGAATTGAAAATTAGATGAGTCTCGCTGGAGACCGTGAGGCATGGGGAAGAATGGTGGCAGAGGCTCAGGTCCTACAAGGACTGTGACACCCAACAGTGAGTGAGTGAGTAACTAAAAAAGTAATGAAATTGAATGTCATCAATAAAAACAGCGAGATAAGTACATTACAAATGGTCACATTTAGAAAAAAAACCAACCAGTTTCAGGAAAAAGTTGTGGACAGTGAGCTAACAGATTTATTTAATTTTTTTTTTATTTGATGTATGGATTCTACATAGCTTTAAATGAAAACCCTCAAATTTTTAAGGAAGTTAAAAATTCTCTTTTAATTATTGCCAATTTTTTTTTTATTATGGAGCCAGCCAACTAAATTGGTACAGTATTCTTCACATACCGTTGGTACTAAAAGGGTAGAGAAAAAATTATTTAGAAAACTTAAATGGAGATCATGATGAAGGAAAATCATTTTTGTCCAGGTTTGACCATTTAATCAGAAGTCATCTGTAAAATTAAAGATTTATTTAACCTACAGATCTATCAAATAGCAGATATTTAAAATGTTTTTTAATGTACATTGTAATTCAACAACTTTTTTTTTTTTTTTTCATAACCTCTTATTTCCATTTTCTGCAATTTTGATTGGTTAAATAATTACCTGTATAGCAAGGTTAATGATATGTCATTTGAGAATAAAAACTACAGTATGGCCTGTTCTTGAAGCAAAGGAGTATCCAAGGAATTACTTTTTCAAATCCATAAGCGAAATTGGTGGATGAAACTTGATAAGATTTATACTAGACAATGATTAAACTATTTCCCAACATAAAGCCAAATATCAAACAAGCTCTTTTAAAAATATAGGTGTGTCAAGGAAAATACACTAGTGCATGCATAAGCAATAGTGGATGAAATTGATATGAGACCATCAATGTACCAATTCGGACAATTCCTGAAATTTCATCAAAATGGGATTATCGGAAGTTCATATGCATAAACACCTATTTGACCACAGATAGACAGACAGAAATAGATCACTAACTTTGTTTCTTGATGTCTAGAAAGTAAAATTTAAAAAACATTAATTTCATCGTCTATTGAGGCCTTGTAGTGGTGAAAGCCAGGTTCTTTAATTCTGGCACAAGTTCTAGACAACTTCTGTTTTTTATGATGGACAATTTTATTATTTTATCTAATTTATCTGTTCTGGTGTAGCCTTACTTTCAAAAAGAGCTAGAATGTTCTGCTGAACTTTACACAGTCCTCAAATTCCATGTAAAATATTTCTTTTTTTAGTGGCAGAGGCCTCTTAATCACTTCAGAGCATTCTTTCTAGTCAGATCAAATAATGTTTGTTTGCTATAAAATCTATACCTAGTTGGCGTTAAACAAACGACATGTTTTCCAAGGTTACCATTGTTCTACAACTGTAGTGAGCTCATGGACAAGGAACACTGTCTCACCTATAAGAATTTAGTCATCACAATTTTAATTCATGTTTTCATAAAAAACTTATTTTATTTATAAAATTAAATTTATTTAATTTTATAAAATAATATTAATTTTATTAATTATAAAATAGGGTCTATGGTCATTTTGATCTTGTAAACCAAATAGTCACACATTTACAAAATTGCAATTTACCAACCAAACAGCGATCATTTGTAAATTCTTGATATATTCAACCTGATCAATGGGCCAGTAAGAGAGTTTACTGAGGACAAGAACCACAATGAAAATAAACATAAAAATGTGGTAAGATGCACTCACCATCACTTTCACTTACCACCATACTTGGAGTAGAAATTAATACTCACTCAAGTAGGCTCCTGAAAATTATGTTAATACTTCCCTTTGCTATATGCTTCATATATAGGTAAATGAAAGTAAGAACTGACTATTGTCATAACAACCATAGAAACACGAAAACATTAACCTATTAAATGCTAACTTATGGACTTCACTCCAGTATTTATTAATTTATTGGCTCAGGTGGTGGAAGAAACTGCTCAGATCCCATAAAGTGAGTCTAATAAAATGCATATTTGTTGTGTATCTTCATATGAGATTTTTACCACCCTTAGATCATTACCCACCAATTCCTTCAAGTGCCTTAGAAATTTTACCAGTTTTCCTTTTAGAATTTTCAAAATATAGAATTTTGGCTGCTCTACTATTATTCTTCTTGATTATGTGCCATATCCATTTGATGTATTGAACTATCAGGGACTAATTATAATGAGATAAGTCATATAACAATCAGAAAGACCATTGACCATGGGCCAAGCTATCTGAAACTGAAACCATACTGAATAAGTTCTCTATACTTTCCTAAAACATAATTGTTGTGGCCAACATATGGACCACAAATCGATTATTGGAAAATATGATTTTTATTAAGTCAAAAAACAAAACAACTACTTTCTGTTGTTTTTTATACTGAAAATGGACAGACAACTTCTTAACGTCTCAGTACACACATATAGTTTCCATTGTCTTCTCACTACGCACTCGTAGTTGCCAGCATCCTGGCCATCTCCGTCATCTACATTATTTTAGCCAAGGTGGGCGGACTACTTCGGCTCATCCTCCAAGAGGACAAGGCGGGCGGATGTACGTTCTTTTGTCAATCTACCTCCACGAGAACATCCACTCAAGACAACAACCACAATCAGTGCCTCATCAATCACTGGTGATATAAGACCTTTTTTTCTACTCTCTTTTGTACAATTCATTTAATTTTGTAATAGTTTTAAATTTGTTTGTTCTTTTTTCTAGTTTATATATTTTCTATATTTTGTTTACAGTTTATTATGTTGGGCTAGTAAAGGTTCCTTTTGAACCCCTACCCGCCGTAATAATAATGCTTTGGTAGCTAAGGTATTTTTTTTTGTACCAAAACATAATTTCTTTTTATCAAAAAAGAATCGGCCAATTCTTCCATTAAAGACTTCAGAGAATGGACTTTGAAGTTCAGTATTCAGCAGTCTGATTCTTTGGTAATTGCTCCATATTTAGGTATCTGCTTAAAATACGAATAAGGTTCTAATTAACACCTAGTTCTTTCCAAATATTTTCTTTTTTCGGACGGCAAAATTTATGCAATTTAACGTGTCTCTTTCTCAACAAATAATGACCAGTTGATCAAGATGAATTTCACTGATATACTATTTGTAGCCTTATTACTCTACATATTGAAAAGATATATAATATCCACCAATCTGGTGGACTTATTTCCTAGTTAATTATCTTAAAACAAATTTTCTCATTATGATTTTAACAATCTTCTCAGAGGTTCATCAATGCTCAATAAAATCTTCCCATCTATCTTGTACATTATGATATGATAAGATAATTTTTCTATTTCATATATTTTTTTTTTTATTTTATTCCTGAGCAATAATTTATAAATCATCATTGAATGCTGATTACTTAAAAAAAAAAAAAAGTAATACTTCTTAGCATCATTGATTTATCTGTACTTGTCTGATTTAAGAGATTTTTATCTCAAATTCTATAAGAGTATGGTGAAAGAATAATTGATGTTTTAAGTTATTTAGAAAGAAGTATTTATGGATAGAAATATATAAACAATTCCAAAAGGAAGAATGAATAAGATGACATTTACCAAAGGAGGCAGTTATATGTGAGAGAATGCAAAAAGTGACAGGTTGAGTTTTGATATTCAGGGAGTGGATTGAGGAATACTAGCATGGAAAATGTTATTAATACCTAACACCAATTTACGAAGATGCCTCAATCAGTACAAATAAAAAACTGAATATAAATATAACCAAATGAATAAAGTCTAATGAAATTTATAAATTTAGAATCATAATAATTTATATAACTTCTTATAGGTATAATGTTGTAATTGTGAAAATAGAAAATTTAATTCGGAAATCAGCCATAATATAAGGAAAACAAACAAATTAAAGTAGTAGTAATAATTCTCTAAATAACAAAAGACTGACATGCATTTAAACTATTTCTCTTTTCCAATACTCTTATTTTCAATAGTGCCATCATCATAATGGCTCTACAACCAGGGTATCCAGCAAAGTAAGTTTAAGATTTTCCCTTAATTTTCCAAATATTCTCTGACAGTTTCCAAATCTATAATACTTGTTACCTCATAATACACCATTTAATGATTACGCACTATTATTCACTCAATTTTTACTTAATACAGGCACTTATCAAATGTTAATACATGTAAACTTTATATTGGGATTAGGCCTTCTATAATTAGTTATTGGACACTGATATTTAGAAAACCTCTCCATATTGTTACCACACAAAACCACTAAACCACACAATGGTTTATTATTCCTAAAATAATTTGCATACATGATATCTCTGTAACAGATTAAATTTTTAACAAAAATGAAATATTTGGATTGATTATTTTTATAAGCTTTGATATATAATAATGGCTGAGATATGGGTATAAAAAACCTCTAATCAGACACCATTTTGAAACAAAATGATCGATGATATGTCATGATCCTATAATCATCCTAGAGTTACCAAATCTAAAAAAAAATTACCCCTGCCATCTCACAGAAAAGACTAAAAAAAACAGTGGAGTTAACAATGTTTTTCCTCATCAATTACAAAGGTTCATTTAGTTTATTGAAAATGATAAACCAAAAATGGGCATAATCTACACCTTCAGGGAAAAACAGAAACACTAAGTAACAGCTCTGAAAAATATAGAAAAAATGAGCTTTGAAGGATTAAAATCTGTCAACAATTTCTTATGAAGAGCGTTAAAACACTTAGTAAAAATAATTGAGAACTGAAAAAAAATTATCATTTTTGGACATTTAATTACAATTATAACATAAACTAGTCAAATGGAAATGAAATAAGTGTGTGTGGGGATAACTTGATGTTTAATAAATCAAAATGTACATAAATCACTTTGTAATCAATCAGTGATTACATTGTTTGTGGCTTACCCTACCATGAATCACTTCCCGCCTGCTTGAGATTCAAGTGAGAAAATACTATTTTTCAAAAACATTTTTTGAAGTGAAAATTTCAACCTCGCTTTTATTTCACGATACTAATGAGTGAGCAGCAACTCTTCACAAGCAGTTTCTTTTTTTTTGTACCTTTATGAAATTTTTTATCATATGGCTACATAGCAACTTTTTCTAAACCATGAACAGTTTGTTTCTATTACTTATCTCCAAATTATCACCTTGAAAAAGTGATAATTAGTAAAGTAAACCAGGATGTACTTAAAATATTGAATATTATATTGCTTCCACAAATTAATTAATGGGGAATAATGTAAAACTACTCCAAAATCAATTTCATTTGATTTCATACATTACTTTCACTTAAGCACAGTTAAATTATAACTTAAATATAACCTATTTACTTAGATATATTCATATGCATTGGAAAACATCTTGTTCCTTTTTGATTTTTTTTCACAGACAACAAATCATTAACCATGAAATATTGAAAAATGAGCAATTATGTACCCAGAAGAAATGGTGAGGAAGCTATACTGTCTTGAATATTGTTTTTTTTTAATGCTAGTTATAATGAGTTAGAAACACTTTTTTTTATGTTTATCATTCTAATTTCCTGAACACTGACGGCAATTTTCTTTTTTTTTCTCAGATTTCCCAACTTTTCCAGAATTGCAAAATTCTCTGACTTTTGTTTGAGTTTCCAGATCAATTGAGGCACTGTATGACCCAGTTTCAAGTCATGGCCTCCTTCAGCAGCTACTGCCATTTATCCCTGTCCTATGCGTTATATTCCATTTTATCCTGTCCCATATTCTCAGAATACTCTCCTAGTATCCTCATCCACTCCATAAAACCATCTCAATTTAAGCCTTTCTCAGCTTCTTGTGCTTTACAATTTTTTCAATAAACAAAAATTTAATTAACAATATGGCACATCTCTGAATAACATTCACTGAATTTTTTTAATAACATCAACCATAATTTTTATATGAATTGAAAGTAAGTTATAAAGGAAAAAATAACAAAGTTTAAATATTAAACAAAAAAAAAATTACCACATATGGGAATATTCTATAAGTCCCTCCAAGGCATGTTCAGGATTTGTGAACACAGTTTTGGAAATTGTCAGTTTTCCTAACAATTGTGGGCAAAGAGTAGGCTGTCTAGGAACTCCTTTCTTTACCGGAAATTCAGTTGAAATATATCCTATTGGTTCCAAAACAATATTATCATTTTCATCTTCTTGTAAAACGTTACAAGAAGATTTATCATTAAATTTACAATCAAGACATTTCCAGTTGATGATTTTAGATTGTACTTCTTCAATTTGTTTGTCCTGAGAATATTTTAAGTTTCGAATCTGTTGCCTGTAAACAAATAAAAGGAATCAACTAACTTTATTCCAATAAGGATGTATGATTCATAATTTAAAACATCATTCCAGATTAAAATTATCATAATACAAAGAAGACATAAATAAATAAGCAAATATAATTATAAAATATAAACACAAACACTGATTGATGAGATAAAACTTGTAGAAACTATATTCCACAGGCAACAAAACTAGGGTTGCCACCGTCCTTACCAAGAAATTCATAGCAAATAGTGTAACCGAGCTGGAGAAGGGAAGGGCAAAAATTTAATAATTAGCAAATAGCTGAGTAAAAAATGTTCACTAAGAAAAATTATATGCATTCTAAATAATCTTTTATATATAAAAAAAAAACTTAAGTAACAAAAAGTAGTTGATAATACTGTTAAATATAATTATTTTAAAAAAAACATTTAGAAAATCAAGGGGCATATTTTGCCTTAGACTAGAGATAATATTGTGATTAGAATCAATTGAGAAAATTAAGAACAACAAATCCAGAACTGATCAATCCCGATTATAAAATTTTATTGAAGGTTGTAAGGAAAAAAATAATGAGCAAAACTAAAGAAAAACTGCAACCAGTAGAAAATTGTAAAGGTCACACTACAAACCAAAACAATATTAGATAGCACAGAGGCAAGCATTTTGGTGAGGTTGTGGTGGTACGAAACACATTATTAGACATTGTGAATAAGAGCTGAGCTATTTCCTCCTTGTCTAAACATTTCTCAAACTCATCCAGAAATATAAGTGTTTAAAAATTTACTAAAATCAAATTAATATGGGACAGGATATCAGGTCAAAACACAGGACTGTTCTGAAAAACACGAGATAAGGAGCAATTCTGCAGCAGACCAATGGTTCTAAGCGCATTAATTGATGAGAACCACCTTAACCTAAAAATAAATTCTAGCACCCTGTTAAAAAGAAAAATATAATATGTAATACAGGACTAGATAAATATTAATAACAAAGCAATTGAACTACAGTTAATTATTTTCTTGAGAGAGTTAATACAGAGAGATATCCTTCAGTCCATAAGCTAAAAAGTTTAATTGATGCAAGCCCTTATTGCATCAGATATCAAAAATTATGAATCAAACCTTAACACTTAAAGGATACATCAGTACAAAGCAATTTTGAACTAGTTTATAACTGTCACTCCAGTGTAGAAGTGGGCATGTACTTATACGCATAGAGAAAATGGTAGACCATTTTTGTCATAAGCTTGAAGTAACTGACAACAGAATTCAACAGTTGTGATCCAATTATAGCAATAATAATAATTGTTTAGGTTATAATTCCAAATTCAAACATGGCATGTGAATATACACCCACCTGCCATTTGAGCCTGGTGTAGCAACAAATGAATTAAGAATCCAATCTAATAGGAATCACTCTCTAAGAAAAAAATAAAAACCTTCAATGAACTGGAAACTCTTTGAACAATTTAATTTATTTAACTAAACAAATAAAATGAACAAAATATGAGAATATCACCCAAATTAATACTTTCTAAACATTTTGAAACTGTTAATATAAAGAGAAATTCATTAAACAAGAGTACTACTTATGGTTAATATTAAGTTTATTTATTCAAAGCAATCACAGAGATAGAGTAATTACAATGAACCTAGAAACATAAAGAGGGTACATCTAAATAAACTGATGACAATAAATTTTTCATTATGACTGAAAAAACAATATTAACCGACCATTGAAATGAATATTATTTATAAAAGTAAATATTGTATCAGAATTAATAAACTTTCATTAATATGTTTGTAATCATATAAAAAAAACGTGTGATATGTGAAAAACATTAAACAGAAATACCTTAAATTAGAAATTTCACTTCTAGCAACCTTCAATTCATTCTTAAGCTTGCTAAATTCCTTTTCTAGGGCATCTTTGTCCATAATTTTTATTTTAGTATCACACTTTGCAAATTAATCTAAAAATAACATAGTAATGAAAATAACTACAACCTTATCAAAGATTTCAGAGGACGAGATACTTTAAATACTATTATCAAAATTCAAGTATCGCATCCACACAGCCAAATTTAAATTTAATTTGATTGTGCTACTCAAAACAGAACTAACTCATTCGTTGACGAACACTCAATTCATTCAGTAATGCAGCGCTCCCATAAATATTACTTTTTTGGGAGTCAAACGAACGACTTTTGTTCTTAAGGGGCCTCTACATGTTGGCCAAGCCATGGCGAACTCCAAAGGACATGCACGAGCATGTGGATGGGTGGCTTGTACAGTTGGCCTAAGCTCGTTGGCGATCCGTCGAGAGTCGGTTTTTTGGACACAGGTCGAAAGGGGTTCGTGAGAGCGCTCGTGTAGCATCTCCACCATTGTTCTTTGTCTAGTTGCAACTGAGAGCTGTTAGGAGATTAAAGGTGTTTGTTGGTACTTTTTATGAAGTTTTATATTTAATCTGATTTATTTATATATAATTTCCTTTTATTTTATTTTTTTGTAATATAAATAATATAATCCCAGTGCAGTAGCTGAAACCTCTAGTACGTCCGCCATGCTTGCCTCTCTGAATAACACTGACATGTGGATGGTCTGCTCTTTGTATACCGAGGATTTGTACAAGCCTCCGATTCCCGGCGAGCGGCCAACGTGTGGATCCGCCTTTAGAGAATTTAATATATTTTAAAATCAGGCCACAAACGAAATTAATGTATTATAAAACTTGGAGTACAGTTGTACAAAATAAGCTACAGCGGCGGGAAATCCAACTGTTAATATTATACTATTATACTTCTTTAATTAGATCACAGCTGTTGAATTCCAATCACAGCATTCGCGCAAAAGGGATAATGAACTCCTAATGAACCCCTAATGGATTATTTTCTATAGAGCTCGGACCTTTCAGTAAATGAAATTTTTAGTGAAACTAATATTATATATTAGGAACTATTTTGTTTTTAGAAGAAATTAATGACCACAAAGATGGAGTCCAAATGTTTTATCCGTTATTAATATCTTTTTGGCCAAATTAAAGTCTAACATAACCTAAGTACGCAAAATTCTTTGCATAACCATGCACCGTCAGCACCATCTTGTAATTTTGGTTGTATTACATCTGACTCCAATAGATAATATTAGGCACTCTTGACCAGATGGCCTCGATAATGCGTATTGAATATAATAATAATCTTTATTTATTCTGGATTGATCCCTTTAGAATAATTTACAGGCGTCAAAATTAGTGTTTAGAGCCTTAGAGTAAATTACAAAATAGAGATGAAATTACAAGATGTCATAAAATAAAATAATACAGTGAATTTAAAAATATACAATTAAACATCCATATTTAACAGAATATATAAAATAATGATAAAACAAATAAAATGAAACCACTAGTCATATCATAAAACATATGACTTATGATAGTAAATAAAAATAAAAATAAAATGATAAAAAATCAAATACAATTAAACTAAAAAGTAATAAATCAAAAGATATAATTTCTGCTAGTGTACATATTTAAAATTATAAACGAAAATCTAAGACATAAAATATATATATAAGCTTTTTTGAAACTTTCAATTGTTATTCTTCCGGAATTGGGTGGACAGAAGGTAGTCGAAGATACGGGCTTTGAAGATTGGAAGGGTGTTAGAACTACGAATATTGGAGGGAATAGAATTCCATAGGGAAGAGGAACGGATGAGGAAAGATCTACCAAAGGCTGCGGTTCGATGGGCAGTTACATATAAGTCTGAAGGCCGTGAGCGGGTATTGCGGGAATGCACTGAGGACTGGAAATTGAAGGATATCTGAGATGTACGATGAATAACTTGTCAGAGAAGGGAAGCAAGGAAATATTTACGACGGGAGGAGGGGTAAAGCCACTTCAATTCTTCATAAAATCAGATGACAGAGGCGTCCCTGGGGATCCCAAAGATGAATCTTACAAAGCAATTATTTAACCATTTTAATTTTATATAGGTAAAGGTAGTTGGTTAGGAGGTGATAAAACAGGATGAAACAGACGGCTGTCAGCCGTAAGTTCTCTAAGGATAGTAACCTCGTCCTATAGAGTACTATTCCTGTAGGTACGAAGGATGAATGCATGCCCAGAGGGTAGCCAGCCGCCGGGTCATGCAGGATGGTAACTTCGTTCTACCGGGTACTATTCCTGTAGATATGAAGGAGGAATTTAGATCCGGCGGCTAGCCAGCCACCGGGTCCTACGAGAGGGTGCCAGGTAGAGGAAGAAGAAGTTGACTATTAGAGAACTAGTGTGAAATAAGACTCTTCATATTAAAAAATAAGTTGGAAGAATATACTGAATGTCTTATTTGCTGTCCCAAGAAGGTACTGGTTCAGCACTATCGGTGGGGTATTGATTCTAATAACGATACAAAGGGCAGTAAGAGGCACCGCCTGTAAGAATTAACTTTTTTGTGATTCAATATACTCTTTTTGGTAAACTATATTTACTAAATCAACATGTGTTACGATTCTGATACAATTTATATCTTTATATATAACATTATAAAATTATGTACATTTTACTGAATAAATGAACAGAATAAATAGCTATAGAAAACTTAGGTGCTGCTCCGAGGTGAAACGAACTGAAGCACTTCGTCTTGGTGGGAAGCGATAACGGTTGCACTGGCTGTAATAGTTACAGTCTAAACCAGCGGGTACCGTGATGCTGCAGGTTTGTCTTGCTCAATACCCTGCAGAGATATACTTTTACTCTAAATTTTCCTAATTTTATTTTAATCATTTCCTGAAAACAGCAACTATATATAATGTCCTAAATGTTGGAGGATGATTCAACAGTGCCTATGTATAGTTTAGTTAGTTCATTATTAGTAGTTTAGTTAGTTCATTATTAGTAGTTTAGTTAGACGTACAGTGGAACGGGCGGGTTAGGACACAGGTCCCAGTGCGCTCGGTTCAGAACGTTGTGGGTTCGATTCCCAATTGAGGCATTTAACATTTTTTGGCGGTCCCATGGAATGAATCTTGACACTCCCACCTTGGTTAGTACGCGGAGCCAACTTAGGTAGCCGTCAGGGGTTGGAAAAAAGGATCATTTGGTCCACTTGCCAGAATTGTTCCCCCACCAAATTCCAGTACCAGTACCAGTAGACTTACAGTAAGTAACATTGAGAAAGTTTTCTGACGTACATTATACCACGTACGTAATACCACGCAAGATTTTTTTTCTTTTGATTTTTGGGGAAAAAATTCAAAATATTATATACAGAACAAGATGGGAAAAAAAGAAGCATTTTGCACGGTTAGATTTTTCTAGACTTTTAGCATGTAAGAAAAAAACAACAACAACGAAGAAAAAAATTCAAACCCCGTCTTTGCGGGAATTAGTTCTACCTATCACCATTTTTTTTATTGCTGCTTTGTCTAAACAATAGCACATCTGAGAATTTTAGTGTTTGAGGTATTTCATAGATTGTATCATAAGCTGTGGTTACTTTGTGACAACCGTGCGACATCGACAAAAGAAATCGACGTTTTAAAACATCGATGTCGAAAAAACATCGATCTTTTTTTTAAACCATTTCAGTAACATAAGGCCTGTTCCAACGACTACGCATGCTCCGGCCAGTCAGAAGTGCTTTTCCAATCAAGGAATAGGACATCAACTACAAAACATTGATGTTTTAATATATTGTTACTTTCAATAAATTACCATAAAAATGACGATGTTTTAAAATATCGTTGCTTACAATAAATTACCCATAATACATCGATGTTTATGAACAACTATTTCAGAAAAAAGATATATTTAAGATATATCTAATGAAATATATATATATAAGTTACAGCCTCAGTCAGCTGTTACTTCGATGTCAGCTGACTGAGGAGATCAGCTGATCGCATGTATATAAAGAGATGTACCGAACCCAATAAAGTTAGTATGTTACAGCAGTTCACACGTGTTACATCTTATTCCTTCTTCTCTTTTTTGACATTTGACATTCGCCGATACTTAACTGGTGCCGAAACCC
>NW_027112717.1:0-1367 GCF_000696795.3 Halyomorpha halys
TATGATATTCACATATGAATATAAATTTGGCAAATGAAAAATTGTCCGAACAACTATAAATCAATTTATTTTAGCAAATTTCATGTAAACTATTATCCTACGAAGATAAACATCATAAACCACTTTATAGCTCATTAAATTAGCTTTTATTTGAGTGCTAATAGACATCTGTATGTCAAATGGTTTTGAGATATAAATTTTTTAAAATAAATTCACTAACTACTGATCTTTCAGTCCGTCCCATACTACATTTATCTGAAATGTTGCTTTTAAAAAAGCTATATCTCGAAAAATATTTAATGTAAATAACTCTATCATGGCTCATATTTTAGCAAATGTACTGTTCTTTAAAAGACGTTCTCTTAGGTTTTCTTGTGTTGTTCCTACTTTTTAAGATATAGAGCTCCGAACGAAAAATTAGTTTTTTTTTATCGCTTTGAAACAGCCGTCATTTTTTATTCCCCCTACCTGTACTTGGCAGAGTCATCAATTTTCGCTAGTAATTATACATAATTTTCATTAAAGTAATCAAAAATTGGTGTGAGATAACTGCCTTTTTTCTCCTCTCGGGCTCTTGTACTAGATGGTTCATTTGTTAACTGAGCATTTGTACAAGCCTCCGATTTGTGCCGAGCGGCCAATGTGAAGATCCGCCTTAATAAGAACCAATCTCCCTCATACATCACAACGCTTCAGCGGTCAACTTGAGAACTATAAATCACTAATTTATTATAACTAGCTTATTATTATTATGTTTGATAATAATAAATTATTAAAATATCGATTTTTGTCTAATAAGCTCTCGCTGACAAGCAAGAGCAAGACTGCTCACTTACACACAGATTATTTCGATACAGTGTATATCCGTCGAAAATGAGAATTCGATATTTTTCACGATTTTAAATACTTCCCCTTACTATATAGGTAAGCTATAGTAAAAATAAAATTCAAATCATATCACTGTATTATTCAAAAAATATTTTAACCTTAACATGTACCATGTATGATAGACGGCTTTATCGCAATCTGTATGTATTAATAAAAAAAACCGACCATAAAAAAATCGATTAAACTAAAATTTAAAAATGAGGTGTAGAGCGTAGATTAATGATATAAGTTTGTCGAGGGGAGAGGGGGTTGCGGTCACCAAAGAACAACATAAATTGACAATACCATATTTATGTATTTTATGCTGACGTTTCGACCTGAGTTTCAGGTCTTCATCAGGGCTATAGAACAAAAGAGATAACAACAACATTTAGAGACACATACAATTGAAAAGGAATAGTATACAAACAAATTTGGAATTATACAAAATATTGAATGAATCATAAATGATAAAAAATTGATAACTGATAATTGAATAG
>NW_027112718.1:0-1726 GCF_000696795.3 Halyomorpha halys
GCGATCTGCTGTTTCTGACAGCTACCAATATTACATCCGCTGCGAAGCAATTTAAAATTATTGAACATAAATGATTGAATTTATGCTGTTTTAAGGCCAACTATTTAATAATGTTTGGCAACATAATTGTTGTTCTATGATGGTTAAAAACGTTTTGCAATTGATAATAAAAAAAAAAGTTTTTGTTGAATTAGAGCTAAGGTTCGTCTAGACCTTAATTTTGCAACTTTAAAAAAAAAAAAATTAAATCTGTACCGCTACAACCCATGAAAGGTTAGGAGTACAGTACTTTGGAAGGAACTACTGCTACTAGACCAACAGTTGTGCAAGAAGGTGATTTAGCCAGAATCATGCTCGACTGCTAGCTTTGGAAGAGTACCCATTTTATAAGACTGAAGGGACCCCAGAGGGCTCTCAAACCCATAGGGTGGACTCACGGCTACAGTAAAACAGAAAATAATTATATATGTTACAACCGGATTCGAACCCGGTCCTTATTAAGGACTATTATTATTCAACTTATTAAGTAGTAATAATAATCTTTGATAATATTCTGTATTCATATCTGGGGCGAGTCCCTTTAGAATAATATTACAGGCATTACAGATGAAGTTTAGTGCCTAAGAGTAAATCACAAAAATTTAAAAAATACAAAAAAATTAAATAATAGACATTATAAAATATTTCTAATAATAATAAACTGCGGAAAACATAAGACAATAATCATTAATAGAAGAAAGCAAATGATGTTTATGTAAGTACAATTTTCAAATGAATATTATAGATAATTCACATTATTGGACATCTATAATTGTATTAAATGTGAAAATAAAAAAAATAAAAATTAAAGGAAAGAAATAAAATAAACCATCAAGCATAACCAACCCATAAACTAATTTCTTATAAAATAAAATGAAAAACAAATTAACATAATAATACATTATAATGATGATTAACAGTTGTGGTGTAGTTCTAATTTTGCACAATAAAAAAAAAAATCATTTCGATATTCGTTTCATTTCGATATTAGTATCTTTTTCATAAACTGTTCTAAGTCGAGTTGTAAAGTTAGGAAACTTAACAAATATGTTTGAGAAACATAAGTTAATATTCGAAAGAATAATATTTATTTGAACAATTCATTCAAGCTTAGTGACAAAATATTCAAAGTAAATTATTATTTTGATTATTCAACCACCTAATCTCGGTATCCTCGTCTGATCTATATCTGTATATGTAATGAAAGCCGTCTTCAATATGTTCTACAGACATAATATGACACACACATGACGTATATTATGTTTATGTATGTCACTTGTATTTAAATATTGTTTCAGGGTTCTTGAAATCAAAAATTAAAATGAACCCTAATAGATTCTAAAAAAAAAATTAACCTTCGATGCGAAGGTATGATCGTTTCCTGCCATTGTTATTCCTCTTACCACTGTTGAAAAATTTTAATTTACAAAATATTCCTGACCTTTTTATATTCCATTTTATGTTAATATTCAGAACGTTTTGATAATGAACAGATGGAAAGATTAATTAAACTAGACACTGTATACATTTTACATTAATTTATTTATTTATTTTTTAACAAAAGATCAGTTTTAAATATAGTTTAAATAATAACCTGGCTTAAACATGGTCCATATCGATTAACCATGCTTGCAAATGGCGCCTCTAAGTCTGTAGCACGAAGTTGGGCTAGACAAAAACAAGTATT
>NW_027112718.1:2437-3031 GCF_000696795.3 Halyomorpha halys
TTACAAATACTTCTCCCTAATATCTAATGACTCTCTAATCTCGACAATGCATTATTATTATTATATATATATTGCTTAAAATTCCCATAAAAATTTGTACACCAGCCGGAATAGCCCCTCCCTATTCCTAGGACGCTCACGGCAGACTCATGCCATCATCTATGACACCACCTTCAGCGGACCCGGCAGCTTATCTTATAATGCCACACTGGTAAACTAAGATATATTATTTGCCTGAGTATATACATTTATCTCTTCTTTGTATATATTTAATTTGTTTATGTTTATTTTTCTAGAAGGTCAGAAAAAAAAATAAAAATTTGTTATAATACAAACAACAAATTTTTTGTTATAATGTATTCTGTAACCAAATAAATTTTGAAAATAAAAAAAATAAAAATTTATTGTTTATATGTACGTACTAAATACCAATTAAAATCTTTTCAGGAGGGTACGTAAAAAAATGTGTTTATTAAAAAAAAATAGTCTTTTATGTCTGATAAATAATGACTACTATTTTATTTGAAATTCATCAATACAGGTTGACTGGCTGTAGGAAATGTGAATACGTCATAGTCAAGAAAGAGCTGAATT
>NW_027112719.1:0-27476 GCF_000696795.3 Halyomorpha halys
ATCTTGTCAAAGAGTCGTTTAAGGTAGACCCGATTCCATAAGGATCTGGTCAAACAGTCGTTTAAGGCAGACCCGATTCCATAAGGATCTTGTCAGAGAGTTGCTATGGGTTTCTTTAAATTGTCGCCATACTTGACAAAGGCCAGCTGTATTTAATAGCGGAAGTAGACCTTATCAAAAAAAAAAAAACTTTTCACTCCAATCTACCATGGTACTAATTACTCCTGGTGGGAATTGGTAAAACACAGGAGATCGCCAATAGAATGCTTTACGATGTAACGCTGAACGCTTCTTGACTGAACCCATTGTGTATCCGTATATCCAACTGCATGCTACTAATGTTTAGTAGTAAATTCATCGTTAACTGAACATTTCATCCAACGTTAGTATATAGCATCGTACACCAGCGACTTTAAACTAAAGCCAAATAAATTGCTACTTTGATATGGTTGCGTCACAAGAAGTGGACGACTATGAATACAAAATTCATCAATACCACTACTTTGCTTACTTACATAGTTCAAGTCATGAAGATTTATTTATTCAAATCCCTTCCCTGCCTTACAACACCATTAACATATTACGGCTTGTGTAAGTGTAATACAATGGTAACATTGTCACACAGAGCTAGGAGGTTCTATGTTGGTCTTTCGTTGTAGTTGGTGTAGTTTTAAGTAATTAAGTTGTTTGTGGTGTGGAACACATGTGTAGTAGAATTAATCTAATAGAATATATTATCAATATTATTTTCAAATGTCAATAAAACAGTTTGAATTTCAAGAGAATATATTTATTAATGAAAACAACTGGGTGTTCATTAATTGTTCAAATAAATATCTTCATCTTATAATGCTCTTGTTAAGCATTATAAGCTGTATTGTCCCTCTTCTCCAGTGAGGCCACCGCCTGCTTCTACGTTAGGTCTATCCGGCGGGTCTTCCCCAGATCGGATTGGGACGCTAGCTGTTGGAAATCGTTCTCTGAGAGGCGGTGTAGTTAATCCCGTAGTTTCTAAACGAGACCTGGGCAACTCTATACCAGGAAAAATTTTCGAAATCTTAGAGGTACTTCTTTTTGGGGGTAGATTAAAGATTCAAAAAATTACATTAAACCAATATATTATATAAGACTATAATATATTGGTTTAATGTAATTTTTTGAATCTTTAATCTACCCCCAAAAAGAAGTACCTCTAAGATTTCGAAAATTTTTCCTGGTATAGAGTTGCCCAGGTCTCGTTTAGAAACTACGGGATTAACTACACCGCCTCTCAGAGAACGATTTCCAACAGCTAGCGTCTTAGTACATGCTTATTAGTTTAAACTTTAATGATACAATTTGGATCACCCAGTATAGAAGCTTTTGCTCCTTTCTTTACCAAAAAAGATACAATATCTGGGGAACAATTAATTATAGCATAATCCAAAGCTGTTCTTCCATCTTTATCCTTGACATTGATGGAGATTCCACAAGAAACTAAAAGTTGGACTATAGTTAAAAACTTTTTAGCAGCTGCTTCATGGAGTGCATTGCGCCCATTACTGTCTGGCGTGTTGATGAGTCCTCCTTTCTCTAAAATCAATTCTACTAGCTCTATTTTTCCACTAGACACAGCTAGATGCAGGCTAGTTCTCGATTGGGTATCCATGGAGTTAGGATTTGCATCATTCTCTAATAAAAGCCGAGTTGTATTGATATGGCCTTTCAAAATTGATATTTCTAACGGAGTTCTGTTTGCGCTATCCTTGGCATCCACAGCTGCTCCAACTTCAAGCAGACTTGCTAGTAATGTTTCTTTTCCTCCCTTTGCAGCAACAAACAAGGGCGTTTCTCCATCTTTATTGCGTGCTTCAATCTCTGCACCTTTTTCTGTCAGAATCTTCACGGATTTTTCATCATCACTGTAAGCAGCGAAGTGCAACGCAGAATCCATGTCCTTATTTCTTGCATTTGGATTTGCTTTATAATCAATCAGGAGTTTTACAATGCCTGAATAACCAAAAATAGCAGCATAAAATAGCGGTGTGTTGCCGTCTCTATCCAGTAAATCAACTCTGGATCCTTTATTGAGAAGGTATCGGACGATTGATTCCCTGCCACTTTCACAAGCTGCGTGAAGCTTCGTCCCAATGTGGTATTGTACCCTCTCCAAATCTGCTCCTCTGTCTAGTAAAAGATTAAATACAGCCACACTTCCATGATCTGCTGCAATTTGTAACGCAGGGATCCCGGATATTTCAGTATTCTCAGACATCCCTTGGCTTAACATGAGAGCAACAAGTTAATGATTATCGCCTAAAATAGCATCTCTAAAAACAATTTTAGTATCAAATTTGCTGGGCTCAAATTTGGCACCTATATTGAACATGCTCCGTGCCAATTTGGTCAAACCTAATTTCATCACCAAATACAATACTTTTGACTTCATATCATTGGAAATATAAGTTTTTTCACCTCTCAATAGTAATTCATTAGCAATCATTGATTGCTCTAAAATGTGATTAAAATTTATTTTCCGCCTTCTTATAGTTCGACTGATAGGTTCATATGAAGTCATGGAGTAAAGGTATCTCAAATCTTTAGGGAGTTTTTTCACTGTAATGGAATTACTCCAAAATAAATATTCTATAATTTCACTGAATACACATTTCTCGGATATAAGTAATGGTGTTATACCTTGGTCAGTTTCTTTAAAAACCATTGACCCAGAATCTAATAGTAATTTAACCATTTCGTGGTTTCCATTTCTTACTGCTTTGTGTAAAGGAATGTAACCCAACTTTGTTATAGCGTTGACGTCAGCTTTTTTTTCAATTAAAAATTTAGCTGTAATTATATCGTTATTATTCACAGCTCTGAGTAGAGGCGTGGCACCATTTGCGTCAGCAATATTTACATTCGCACCACTTTCTAACAAAAGGGTCACTAATTGTGGAGTTTTCGACTCAGCTGCCAAATGAAGAATGCTCTCCCCATTTTTGTTCCGACCACTGATCATCAAATTTCCAGGTTTGACAAACGTTATGTTGCTTTTGATAAGCATCCTAACTATATCACCTCTGTGTTGCTGCCATGCCGTCTCTAATGCTGTGTACCTTTCTGTGTCGCCCACATATTGCTGAAGCCATTTTAGCACTCCAATATTTGCTCTTCGAGACGCTTCATAATAGACGGAAGATATATTTGTAAACGACAAAATCCCTTTGACTACATCGTCTGGAATAGGTTTTAAACCTTTTCGGCCCAAATTCACAATCGAATTTAGCGCATTATAGGTTGGTTCTGTAAGGAAGGTCACATGTGATCTGAAGTCATCGCTGAATCGAAGCTGTCGGTCGAAGGTAGAATAGAGCTCAAGCAGTTGGTTGGTAAATGGTACGTCTTCTCTCGAGAGGGAATGGAAGATTTGCAAGAATGTATATTCTATGTAGTCGATCGTACTCAACAACCCATCAACATGTTGTTTATTTTGAGCGAGGGTTGCTAGCGTTGCATTCCTCACTTTGATTCCAATCTGATTTAACAGGGCTGTATAAAACTCTTCATGGCTGCGATACCCGCTGAGTTGAAGGCTATGCCCATCGCCAGTTTCGATGTTAAGTTCCAAATCGATCTGAAATAATAGTTTTGTGTTTTCAATGTAATTTATTTATCTTTTCTTTTTTTTATTAGTCCAGGAAATAAATAACTAAAACCCTTTAAGATTAAGTGTTAACGCCATAATATAATTACGTTGTAAATAATTGTAAATAGTATTTAGTTTTATAGTTTTAGTTATATAGTTTTATTAGTATTTAATTTAGTTACATTTATTTTATTTGTATTGTTTTATTTAGATTTATTTATTTGATAAGAAAAATGTGTAAAATTATATTTATTTATAATAATGAGTAATAGAGACAGTTGCTAGGGGTGATCATTGTTGCGTCACCTAGCTACGGACCGACCATCTTAGTTTTTTAGAGCAGTTGCGACTAATGAGTGGCCCTGATAGCGTCCTCAGCAGTCCTGTCTGCGTTTGGTTGATAATAGTTTGGACATTTAAATGAGTTAGTGCGTTATTACAGTTCGGAACCAGACCTTTTCTGCGTTTCTGACCTTTGAGTGCAATATGAGTTGTTGCTAATCAATCGGCTCGTATAATTAATAAAACCAACTAGACCCTGTCTGCCCTCAATGAGTGCCAGTGTAGCCATCTTAGCTTTTGGGACATCGACTGTTTGTAAGCCATTGCACCAACTTTGGACCAGTTTGAGAGTTGCAGCGGACTATTTAGCAATGGAGCTTCTACCTGCACATCTCGACAAGCAGAATATCTTTCTCTGACCTATCGGAGTGGATTAACCGTCAACCAGTATTTATTATACATATTATTTGTTTTTTTGTAAATTAGTTTATTTTATTTTAATTTTCATAATTTATCTAATTTTATTTTTGCTTGTATGTTTTATTTATGTTAGTTTTTAGTTTTTGTTTTTTTTTACCATGTATAAATTGAACCAAATAAATGTTTAATCTGAGCCAGTTTTGTTTTTGTTCATTTTTAAAGCCTTCCAACAAAAAGACATGGTCGATTTGAGGTGGCTTTAACAATTAGGACTTGATATTTTCTCCCATGTTTTTGGGCTCGCCCATCTTTAGCATTCAGTCTAATATCACTCTATGCAGGATACTAAATAAATAAGATGTCGGAAATAAAGAGAAAATAAGAAAGGATCAATTTATTGATAAAAGAAACATTTTAAGAATGATAGGGATAGTTGATGTTAGCATTGACAAAAATACTGGTGGAAGCAACTTTAAAATGGGCAAGTCCATTCACCCATGTGACAAGCCTAAGCTCGTATAAAAACCAAACATGGACATGAAGATGGAAACGTTTTTGGATAGGAGAAAAATATAACTATTAATACAAAAGGGTGTTTGTTATTTCCTAGATTGTAATCAGAAAATACATTTTGAACATGATTTTTTTATAACTATTCCAAAAATTATCAATTAAATGGTACAATATTGTGTATATGTTTATCTACATTACATATGTACATTTCTAAAAACCAAGACATTTGTTTTTAATTTGTTCTTATACTGTCAATACATATATCGCTGCTCAGGAAGTGATGACGCAACTGTAAATTTTGTTAAATTGACTTTGGCGGACTCAAAAATATATTTGAGCCAACACAATAAATTATATTTCACAAAATTTTACAGTTGCGTGACTTTACTTTCGGAGCAGCAATATTGATTTTTTTTTAATCCCGCTTCTGTTTAGAGGTTGCTAAAGTGACGCCTTTACAATGTCGGTCAATAAAGCCTCGCAGTTTTGACTTACAACACTTTTGCATCCAACGGCTCAAATATTATATTTTGTATTTTTTCTTTTTCTCAGTGATTAAAACCGTCTTTAGGACGGTGGGCTGCCCAGATAAAATACCCCATAATAAAATGTGTAATAAATAGCATCTATGTATAAGAATAAAATATGATTTCCCATAGCAACATTTCTAAAGCATGAATCACAATCACAGTTAAAAAAGTCTGGATCCACAAAGAAGCAAATAGGGCGATTGTAGAATGTATCGGGTATTACTTTCGATTTAAAGAATAATAAAAAGAAAGAAAATAATAAATACAGAATGTAAGGAAACATAAATATCACCAAAGATGAGGTAGATAATAAAAATTCAAAGAAACGGTACAAAAAACTAGATAACCATTAAAATCAACTTTCGTTCTAATATTATTTCAGATACTTATTAATTTAATTACCCAGACATATTAATTTTTATAAATGTATATTTGTTCTATATTAATCAAAAATATACCTATAAAATTAATTAACAAGATTTAATGAATTTATTCGCACCCAATTGATAGAATTTAAAATGACCAATCTTAAGCTAGTGTAAATTATAGATTTTGAATGTTGCGAAACTTTTATAATTATTTAAAACACTAGTTCCAATCTTGCCTCAAAATCACTTTTCCTGGATTTTTGATTTGTAGCCAAAATCCGCCGCCAGTGCGACCACAAACGTAACCAAACCATTATTTAAATACCATTATCCATCCGAGAACAATTGCACACCGTGTGTGTTATGCATTTCTGATATAAAAAGACCGACTTCACACCGTGTGTGCAATGATCTTGAATTGCAATTATAAGCGGCAGTTAGAACGAGACTGGCTTAAAACGAAAATTATCCTAGAAGTGTGTAAAAATAAAATTTGATGTAGACTTCATGTTGGATTATGTTTGGGCGATTGTATCATTCTGTACAAAAAATGTAAAGGGCATCTATTGGGAAAACTCATTATGTTGTACTGCTTCTTAAAAATTTATGTTTATATTTTTTTTATTTCATTTTATCTATAATTTTATTCTTTTATAATTACTGAACCTAAAATAAGAATTTTATGTTACCCTACTATTTTTATAATAAATTTGTTCTATTTAATAATGTGTTTTTATTTTAATTCATAATTATATTTATCTTATTTGTACAAAGGGAGTTACAAAGCGACTGATTTCTATTGGAAATGTTTTGTTTTTTTTATCAAAAATGGCCAGTATAAAGCAAATAAAAGTTTGGATTCTGGGTTCTTAAGAACTGGTGAAAAAAAAAATTCATGAACGATATGATTCAGATAATACCACCCTTTTAGTTTTCGTTCCTGTTGCTATTTAATATTTGGTAAAAATAACCAATACGCTTCGAAACTTTTTATGATTTCAAAATATATTATTTTTCAATTTATTTCTACAATTGTTAGATATAATTGGTTATTTCAAAAATTGTTATAGTTGCCTGATGATGAAACGATAAAAAAAATAATACGAAAATTTAAACAAAAACACTTGACTACTAATTCAACTATTAGAACTTTCACAATTAACAAAAAGAAGAACTAAAGATGACAAAACAACCAACGTAAGGGCAGTTGTTATTAGTAAACAAAACAGAACACTGTCTTCGCTGTGCTTGTATAATCTTATATTCGAACAACAGTTTATTCGTTTTGAAGAACTGTTATCAAAAATTTGTGGTTCTTATTTCCACCCCTCTAATGCTTACATATGAGTGAACTTGCCATAGCTTGTCAGATGTGTAGATTTGCCTTAATCTTAGAAGAAGAATTATAATGAAAGGAATAGCCTGTTAGGAAAATGATCCGAAGAAAAAAGAAAAAAGGTGCCTGATGGGCGTGTGAGAGGAAGAGTAAGAACCCATTCACAGGACCCATTCTGTCCCTATTTATATTACAAATGTTGGCTTATTCTAACCTAGTGCACGAATTTCTCAAGAATGGCTTAGTGGATTTTCATTATTGATGAACCAAATTATTTCAAATAGCATTTATTACATTTAATATTCAATAGATATTTGCGATTAAATTGACTTTTTTTTGTTTTAAATCTTTAATGAGAGAATATATATAACCGGGCTTTGGTCCGGACCTTAATGAAATGCAACTGTTTTCGAAATTAATTATAATGAGATTGTAGGAAGGTAATCTGCGTGGAGATAAATAAAGATATAAAATAGTAGAAAAACTATTTAATGTTAACCAAGAAATGAAAAGAAGATGGCCTCGTGACCTTATATTGTAAACTGTTTTAGAGTTCTACTACTGGGTAGTTTCTCTACATCCTGTATCATATCACATGTCAATTATGATCAAATTTACTGGTTGTATTTTTTTATACAGTTGTAAATATCAACAAATAAATAAAATAAAAAAAAATAAAAATAAATGTTAACCAACGTTTTGGCCCACTTTGCAGGGCTGATACAGAAGGGTCTCTGACTGACATGGGCGTAGGCGGGATTTCGCCAAGGGGAGCAGACCTCAGCAAATAAATATATATATATAATCCATTCTGAGACGTTGGGTAAATGAAATTATTATTCCAAGAAACAAGTAATACCCCCTCCATTTTATTTCTATTTCATAAAATTAAATCATTACCTTTAAAATTTGTATTACTTATATTAACAATAAATTATTGTAAATGAAACTTGAAAATCGATCATAAACTTAATTATTGTGCCTAAATACAAACAATACACACAAAAAATATGAGCGGTGATGAAGAGATTTGCTATAAGAGTATCAACCTTCTGGGATGGCTGATAAATATATTAACCACCTCTTCGATGGTTGCCTTCTTTGATTTATTTTCAACAAACATTCTGAGATAATAAACTGAGGCCAAACTGTAAGATATAATGGGAAGAATGGAATCTAAAAAAGCTTCTTTTTCATTCGTTTCCTCTATTAATTTTAGAGATAAGCTTATAACGAATAATTGTGCTCATTGAATCATATCTTTTTTTACCGAAGAATTGACATATACCCATCTTGTCCCTTCAAAGGTGCGGTTGTGATCTCAACTCAGCAATGCCTCACTAATTGTAGCATGTTTCCAGAAAGATATCGCCTATCTAATAAGTTCACTGTTTTCTTTATTTTTTTTCCTTAGGTCACAAAAATCTATGGGAGGGACGCGGCTCCCCCCTGCTTTCCTCTGCCTACGCCCGTGCTGACTGATAATAATAAAAAAGAAGATGATTTTAAAATGAGATAAAATTTTATCATGAGCAATGATTCATAATGTTAATTTAAGAAATACAAAAGTAAATTTTACTCACCCCGAGAGAAGTCAAGGGAAAAAGCAGTACAATAAATAGGGAATACATTTCTAATATGTACATCCTTACGCATCCTTCGCATAATGAAACGATATCACGGTTCTCGGCCGTTTGATAACCTTTCGCTTGATTATTGATTCCAACATCAGATAAATTATTTTATTTACAATTATTACATATTCTTACCAATAATTAATTCTCATAGTTTTCCATAGTTCAATCTATTTCCTTTACTAAAAATATTAATTCTCCTAAGATGCAGTATTTTCTTCGTGTTTAAATGAAATATAAGAAGAGTCCGCCGATTTTAAACGTTTGAAAAACTGCTGTATTACTTTCACTAAACTATGATTGAAATATATAGTAAGGTGAGTACAGCGAACGTGAAAAATTTCGAATTACAGTTTTCGACAGAGGCACATTTTTTTGAGTTCCCCTGTGTATAAATAACAGAGTCTCACAAAATGGTGTGTTTATGTGGTCAGCCTAGCTCAAAAACAACAAGCTGGAATGAGACAGCAACTTTTTTGATAGGACCAATTGGCCGTAAGTGGCATTTCATTGAATCGATTTTCTCAAAAAAGGCTTTAACGATTTTAATTTAACTCGATATATCAAGGGATAATTAAATAATCTTTATTTATAGCTAGGTTTTTCTTCACTTAAATAGTTTGGTGGGACTTGAATACCTAATTTTTAAAATGGCTTCCTCTAAACTACGTTTAATTTTTATGATGACGGTCAGAAAATAACACAAATAAGTTTTTTTTAAAAAATATTTAATAGTGCCAACGTTTCGGCCAGAATTTAGCACAACACAATTTCAACAACCAAAAATTCCAAAACACATATATTTCGTTTCTTCACATAATTATTCTGCCTCAAACCTTCCAAAACATTGCCTATCTTTAAATCACTTCTTCAATTTTGTTAAAACATTGATGGGGTTTGTCTAAGTCTTAGGCGGTTCTCCAGCCTGATATAGACTTAACAGAAGGCCCTCGACAAGGCGTTTTCAATATTAAGTAAGGAATGGCCGTGCCTGAGGATGAGCCCTGGACACTGACGCAGGTACAGGAGGTCTAGCTAAGAGAGAATCTGAGGTAGAGTTGCCGAGATGAAGCGAACGGACTAGAACTGTCAAGATAAGAGCCAGCTTACTAGTTGCCGAGATGAAGCGGACGGACTAGAGCTGTGGAGAGACGGGATCAACTACACTGGTTGCCGAGATGAAGCGATCGGACCAGTGTTGCTGCTATGGATCAGGTTACAATCTTAGTTGCCGAGATGAAGCGGACGAACCAGTGTAGCTGCTAAGGATCAGGTTACAATCTTAGTTGCCGAGATGAAACGGACGGACTAAGATTGCAGGAGAGAAGGGAAGGAGATAGGCCATCATCTTGGGTATGCGTACAGAAAACAACTCTTGTGAGAATATGATAGGCAATGGACATTTCTATCTCAAGCAGTGTACGCCACCAGTGCTATGACTAGATCTAAATAAGGCTGTGGATCAAATGACCGGTGCAAGATCGCACGCTCAATTGTGTGCCGTTACATCCCCATTAGGTTCACACGTAGGTTGTGCCCTCGACCTAGCTTTTGGGTAGAACAAATATTTGTTTATTTCCCCGAAAACAGAAAAAAAACATTAAATTAATAGGTTGCATTACATTTAGTTAATAATTCAGATTGGATACTACTTTTTTCAACCATTGGTACTTAAAGGTCCACGGTGGAATACTTATCTTGTTTTGATGTGTCCGTTCCATGTGGATTCGACTAAAAAATATTTGGAGGTGAGGGGCCTCCAAGTAGTAATTATAGACGAAAGATAATAGTAAATAATTAGAAATCGAAAAATAGTAGGGGAGAGGAATGGGTTGTAAGAGAAGAAAGGAGTTAAAAGGGGGATGTTTATATGTTTTTGGAGCCTTTCCTGCTCTGCCACCTCGCAGGAAAGGGGGATGGGGTGACTGATCGGAAGATTGGATTGAAGGATCTCTGCTGACTATCAAAAAACTTGATGTGTTATGTGTTGTTGTACAATTTCTAGCTGTAGTTCATTGTGAATATGCGTCAAGTTACGTCTTCCTAGTGATGTCTCTCTGCAGATCTTCTGTAGTGTGGTGTTCTGGTATTGGTGTAATGATTAAGAAATGTTTCACAACAGCAAACGTAACATATAATGGGGTATATAAAAAAAAAAAAAGACCGTTTTCTCAAATTCAAGATTACAAAGGATTGTAAATATTTTTATCCTATTAAATACTTACCAATACTTAATAATCATATTAGAGCATTCTCTAAGCTTGATTCCGTTTGACTCCTTCAAAAAAGCCTCAGTTTAGTTATTTGTTTCAAAGAAGAAACGTGAGTGACTTACGAAATTCTCGTACTTTACTGGAAGTATATCACAGCCGCTGAAGCAACTTGTTAAATTATTAAATATGAAGGAGGAAGGTCGAAAGATACTGGTAGTCTCCATCTACTCTCCATGGGTAAGGAGTAGTGGACTAGTCCATCACGGACTTACTCCCAGAGGTTAGAAATTTGTGAAAATTTATTGAAAAATCCTTCTGGTATGAAATATTACGGGAAGATTATCACCTGCGATAAAAGTTGGTATACTTTCGAAATCCGAACACCCGTGAGCAATGTTGAGATCGCGGTCAAACTGCTTTTCCCGTTTCTGCAAGTGGGCAATTTACAAAATTCTATGCTTTGCACGTTTTTTGAAGGTGCTATTCATCAAGAATTTGTTCCTGGTGGATGCTCTATGAATTATGGACTCTAATGCGAACAACTGGAAAGATTGTACGCGAAGTTGTTATAGCGTTATCCTTTGATTAACCGAAAAGGAGTTTTATTCAAACAAGATAATGCTCGTCTTCACACTTCCTGTCAAACCAAAGAAAAGTTTAAAGAACTTCATGGGTTCGAACTCCTTCCTCATCCACCATATAACCTAGATCTAGTAAACCATCGGATTACTACTGGTTTCGATCCATGGCCCATTTCCTTCAAGGGAAAATATTTGATAATTTTGCGGAAGTTGAAATTGCAGTCCAAGAGTTCTTTGACAACTATCCTGAAGAATGATATCAGGGTGGGATGGAGCAATTGGCTAGCATATGGTTAACACCAGTAAATAACAATGGACTATACTATGAGTATTAATTGTATTTTATATCAAAGAAATAATACAAATATTTTGTGAAACACCGTTGTTTTTTTATACACCCCATAAAAAGCTTATTTCATCTCCAATTAAGTTATTTATTTTTATTGAATCAATAAACTTGTTAAAAAGAAATAAATTATACATTATTTCCTAAGTAAACATAGTAATGTATAGGAATATTCCTTTTAAAATCTGAAGTTTTACACTGACTTAGCCAGAGCAGTAAGTACTAGTGCTACTCTACAGTAGTAGTGCTAACTACTACAGAGTACAATTAATTTTTAATAGTTTGATTACAATTATAATCATTAATGTTCTATCGATTGAAAAATAGTTACATTCTAAAATTTATGTTTTTAGGGAAAAAACCTTACTGGCCAACATTAGTTTGGTCTGATGGAAGTCCTGTCAAAGTTGGTAAACCGAGGCTGCATTGCACTTTTGGAAAATTATTTGTAAAGATGTTTTCTAATATATGGTCCAGAGGTGTGTGGATGACCCTACTGGTTTCTCAAGTGTTTTTGACATTGCTAAAATATCTTTTCACCTACTTTTCCTCAAAGTTCTGGGAAATAAATTTATACATATTTGTGTTAAACTCACAGTTAATTATCTAAATACTCTTTACATTTTACTTAAAACATTAAGGGAATTGTATTTGAATATGAAAAGAATTTATAACAAAATTATTCCTAATTTCCAATTACATACTATTCGAGTACAATTAGTTTTATGATAATTTTTAACTCATCTTTTGAAAGTTTGATGCAATCATAATTGAGGCATGGAAATGGAAAAGGCTCTAAGTTCCAGAAATATGAAAAATGAGATCAACTGCTGGACTGCTTCAGGTAACAGCTTGAAGTTCCTATTTTGAATGGTTTTGTTCCTAGAACTGTAATTTTCTAATATTTGAACAGAAAGCATGGCCAGCCACCTATTTTTATCCTTTTTCTCAAAACTAGTTTTTTGGCACTTACAGCCTTTTCCATGTCCATGCCTCAATTGTTGATCATGGATACTTATCATTAGGTATTTAGTATTCATATACTTTTTCCTCGAAACCAAAAAAGTAGTTAAGCTGCTCTACTCAGACTGGCCCCTAAGACTGGAGAATGGTGCCCTTTCGATAACTTCCAGTAAATCCTAGTCTTGTTTGTTCTAACTCTTCTCCATCCAACCTACCTTTTTAAATTAGTAATACTGACAATTGAATATAAAGTAAGGGTGCTTCAGTAAGACCTCTTCAACCAATCTTGACTCATAATAATTATTAAATAAAGTAAAGTAGGAGAAGTGTAGGATGAAAGACAAATAAAAATCAACCTTATTTATTTAGTAATTTAAAATATATAAGGATACAACTTAAAATAGCCAATTTTTCTAGCTAAAATTAATAGCCAATTTTTCTAGCTAAAATTAAGAACTCGCCCTCACAGTAAGCATGCACTTAAAATAATAGAATCCTTTGACAAAATTGCATACTATAAACTCACTAGTTTCACAAGGCACTTGTTTGGTGAAACTTATTCTTATAGGGAAAAAATACAAATAAATCATCTATAATGATAATTATTTCTTGAAAGTTAAACTAGACCAAGAAGGATTTAAATTTTTGATTTTATCGTTATTACATTACTAATGTCGGTTATTTTTAGTTCAAGATTTCTATATGAGTGTAAAGTTACACAATAACCTTAAACAGGAAACAAAATCAACTAGATTTTAATTCTAAAACATAAAATTATAAAGTAAAACACCTTTTACATTAACAAAACTCTTTTAATCTTGGCCCATTACAACATCCTTTGACATTTTTAATCGACCCTTAAACACACAACAGAACAATACAAACTTTTTCCTCACTCAACATTCTTCAAGTTTCACACAAACACAATACAGAAATGAAACTAACTTGAGAAAAACAAAATTATCCACTCTTACATGTGTGTAGAAACAAGGGATAATCAAAATAGAACAACTAACAAGCTTTTTCTTTTTTTTTTAGTATTTTTTTCAATTATCAAACTACGTTTTGGCCATGAACTAAAGGTGACTATCAAGAGACAGAACAATATCAAGCAGTCACTTGAGTAGTAGGTGCCGAACTGATTTCGACGGCTGGGGCCGGGCTGTTGCTAGACGGGCCGTTGAGGACTGGAGGTGGTGAAGACGGAGTCATTGCTGGAGCGCTGGGAGTGGTCTGTTGCTGTATTACAGTGTTAGATTGCTCTGCTGCGCTCGAAGGTCTCAGAATTGGCTTCACTCCTTCAACCTTCAGCTCTGGCGTAGTCGCGCCATCACCTGACTTAATAGCAAGCCCTTGCAGCATTGACACTACCTCATCCATTCCAACGCTGTTTGTTGCTGAGCTTTGATTTGGCCTTCTCTGTAACATGGGCTATAGTCAAGCAATGAAAAAAAATATTTAGACACTCTGGAATTTGAAAATTTAACATAAATATTATAATAAACTAATAAAATAAAGCACTAAATTAAAATTACATGTAAATATATCACAAGCAACACGCAGTAAAATAACAATAGATCATTTTCCCAAAATGGTAGAATTTCCAGTACAAATTTTTTCCTACATGTTTAGTCCCATCTTTTTAGTATATGGCCATTAGAACACCTCTGAGAAAATTCCTGTATTGGCCACACAAATTAAAACCTAATTTTATATTATGTTTTTAAGGGGTAGGGAGCCTGATTCCGTTTAACAGAATCAGGACTATCAAATGGCTATTTGTTGATAATCCCCATCAAATAGCCAGGACTGACAAGTCCTTCCTAAGAGGGTTGCGAACTACACAACCGATTTTTAAATTTGATGTCTTAAAATACTCAGTAGTATCCTCAGTGTTTGGAAAACCTTCGGGATTTGAAGATGCTCATGATAAAGTGTCAATAATCCTTTCGACTACTGAACTACTATCTTTTACTCCTATTTCTTCTAAGCAACAGGATGTCATTGCATATCTCCTTAAATATATTAGTGGATTCTTAGTAATGTATATACAAATTAATGAAACTTGGTCTATACCAACTAATAGCTACTATTAGCTAAGTGCCTTCCACAAAATGCTATGGGTCTTGGCAAGTACTTTAGTCCCATGTAACTGTATCATCATGCTCTTACATCAGCATGTGTAAACATAAAGAAAGTGTATTGATGTGTTTTTAGAAAAGTCAATTTTCATTCAGATATGGAAGACACCCAACAATTTTATCATTTTTTTTTTATATACATCACAAATATATTAAAGGAGATATGCAATAACATCCTGTTGCTTAGAGGAAACAGGAGTAGATGATAGGAGTATCACAGTAGTCGGGTTTATTTTTTAAATTAAATAAATTTTTTAATAATATACTAATAAATATTTTCATTGTGAGCAATCAAGCATAAAGGAAATATCTTATTGAAAATTCATAATATATAGTTTATAACTTCTTCAATCACATTTCATCACTACATGAGAAAACATTTCCTAGATGATGGATGTAGAGATAGATTAAACGTTAGCAAGGTTCAAGGTCTTGAACCATTACAGGATAGGAGGGAGAAAACTGCTCTGTGTCTTTATGAAAAGCTTATGCGACGAGAGGAACACTGGTTGGATTATTGTAAAGCGAATGAACGACTGAGGTCCCATCGCACTTTTCTTTCAAAAGCTGAGGAAATGCTTCACCAGATAGACCTACCAACTGATGAAAGACTGACTTAAAGTGGCATGTGGTCGTATTAAGAAAGATTGCCCTGAACCCAAGCTTAGAGCTGCTGCACTAAAAACAATTTATGAGCTATACCCCATCTAAATAGCTACACATTTATACCGATGGGTCTGCGTCCGGTATTAACAAGGGAGCTGGATGTGATAATTATGATGCAGAAATGCAGAAAGGCTATCTGCCTAAAGGCTATCTATCTGCTTTGCGATGGAAGCCACTATTGAAAGCAATGACAACACGGTAATCTTCAGTGATTCCCAAGCCGTAATACAAAAATTAACAACACCAGGTGCCACAGAGAAAAGTGCAGAAATATGGCTGCTATCATGAAGAAAAGAAGAAGGGCTATAGCTCTGCAGTGGATACCAGGCCATGTTGGCATAGATGGTAATGAGCAAGCTAACAAGTTGGCTAAACTTGGTTGTGCAGAGAACCAGCCAGTTCTACCACTTTCCTACAGAACACAGTGAAATCACTTACAGCTCTTATTGTAAGGACAGAACAAGTGCTAGACACAAAGTTCAAGCAGAAGGAAAGAAGTGAGAGAGCCTACTGGAAAAGGATAAACGAATCCCTGGCAATCTTAGCAGAGCTGAGAGAGTGGCCTGTTTTCGGCTAGTAACAGGACATGATCTGCTCCAAAAACACCTTCATCGAATTGGCATCGTAGATTCCCCGAAATGTCCTCTATGCAACATGGGAGACATGGATGGGGACCATCTTTTAACATGTATTGGTCTAGAAGATGTTGAGCAGGATGCGGACCAACTAAGAGGAAGAGTAAAATTGTATTGGGCTGCGAGAGGGAAAATGGCGTATAGCCCACCCCACTTTCTGAGGCGTAGGAAAAAAAAATAAATTAATATGATTAAATTTATTTAACTTAACAGAGAGGTTTAATTTATAGGAGTAAACAATATGGTATTGTTATGTATAAAATGACATTCTATTATCATTTGACATAACCTCTCTAGGGTAGGCCAAGTTTCCTCTTTGGAAAGTTGTATTCCTAACTGTTATTTTAATATTTTTAATTATGTTCAACTCACTTTGGCAAAATGAAGGAGTGCAACGCCTTTCGCCGCACGCCACGAGATGTCAACCGGGCGGACATTTCGTTCAAAAAGTGCAGCCTTCAGCTCCCTGATACGGATACCTGAAGTGAGTCCATCAATGCGTACGCTAAAGTCTACAGTATACCGTGGCCGCCGGATTCTTCTCATTGGTGGACCCATCATCCTTCTACCCAGTCCCATTCCAACCTTATTGTTATCAACCTAATACATACATTTTATCAATGTACAGGATGAATTTTAAATTTTAAATTATAGCAGTTTTTAAAACACAAATTAAAATCATCATTATGCAAGATATTCGTAAACAGTTTTATTGAACACCCAAATACTTTTAGTAATAAACATGATGTTGAGATATTTTTCAAATTAAACATTACAATTCTTAAAGTTATATAAACTAAGAACTAATAATCAACAGTCCAATAATTAAGAGTAAATTCATTATTTCGTCCATGATTAAAAATTCTACATAAATCATACAAACTATTTTGTGTAAAATATAATCTGAGAAACAAAAAACAGGATATAAAAGAAAGTAAAAAAATGTTATTATAAATAAAAAAAAAAAATAAAAAGTAGTAAAAATAGCTGAAAGAAAAAAGAATTTACTTCTTTTACAAGATAATGTCAATTTCTATGACTGTTTTTGGTTGATACTAAAAATATTTGACAGAAAATTACAATAACCACAACACAATTCCACCAATCCAAATGAATCTTAGGAGTGGTTTAGGCCCATGTAAACTACATGAAATGGTACAAACCAAACCTTCATTCTAGCCCAGGGGTATAAAATAAAATGTGTGAAAACATTTTAGTTTTTTTAAACTATTTTTTCTTCCTAAAATCCAAATTTGTATTATTAGAGCTGGAAAGAGAAGAGATTCAGCTTTCTAATGATTCCAATAATGTCAGATTAGGATAAAAAAAAATGAGGAGTTATGTGAATATCCGATATCAGGAGAAAAAAATATATATATTTCTAATTTTTGAGTTCCATGAAAAATTGTATTTAAGAGGATTTGAAGGGAATCCTATTTGGTCCAAAAATAATAATAAATAAATTTTAAAAAAATTACCAACTTTTTCAAACTATAAAGTTCTTCTGGTTTCATAATTTTTTATATATTTAAACTCACTTAATACAATCAGCAATATTTTTTTCTTTTTCTATGAGGAAAAAATTAATAATCTATACTAAAATAAAAGTAGATTTTACTCGAAAGAATTTTTATGTCAATATTATTATTACCCATGTAATAACAACCATCAAATAAAATCCCTAATCATGTTTATTAAACTAAATATGAATTAACACTACCAGATCTTTAAAACCTAGTATTTAATATTATATTATAAATTTGCTGAATTTAATTAAGTCATATAGCAATATTAAAACTATACATTAATTAATAATCTTCTATCCCATTTAAGCATAGCTTGTGTAGTATATTCAAAAGAAAATATATTTACTAAACATTTTCAGTAACTAAGATATGCAATAAAAAAAAATTTTAAAAACAAATATATCAAATTTTTGAGGTCCAACAGATAGGCTAATATATGAAAAGTACAGTGGAACTTCTCTTAACGGATATTTCTAACTAAAAAAGATCTCTTGTAGAGAAGCAGTTTCATTTTCCCTGACATCATATCATTAACTTTACTGTTTCCACCTTGTGTTATCTGGGCCTAATCCTAATAACAGGCACAGGCAGTCCATTTTGTTTTGAAAGTCTCTCTTAAGCAGACAGTACATGAAAAGAATGACAAAATTTCTTCAATATATGAAAAGTAAGGGCTAATATGGCTGTGATGAAAGTAATTTATTAGAATTACATTTTTTACAATAATAATTATATAATGTTCCGCTATTTCTATTTTGTTTTATTAATTTTGTATATATATATATATATATATATATCAGCAACAAATATAAAAAAAAATTACTAAATCACTTTTTAAGTAAATAAGTTTTTGTATTTTCCAATTTTTATTAGTTAATTTTTTACACCGTTTTAAATTTCTTTCATGTACATATTTTTAAAAAAAATTTCTCATAAGCCGAAGAGTTACCATTCCTTAGTGTTGTCCGCTTAAGAAAAGTTCTATTGTATTCACTTTTTTCCATAATGTTACTTAGATAAATTAAATACCTTATCTCCTGAGGCACTGCCTTGAGGCTGGAGAGTCACCCTCCGACCGCTGCGACGGAAGGTACGCCCCCTTGGAGGAGGTGCACTCGAGTTTCTGTTAGCAGCTCCTCGAGGCTGCCCATCCGGTGGTGCTGAAGTCAGCCTCCTGCGGCGGACAAATCTTCTCCTCTTTGTTCTTAGCGGAGGCCAGTAGCCTGAGGGTCCTTCTGGTTCAGAGTCCACCTCTTTCAGAGCAACACTAGCTCCTGCCCTATTAATCATTATCATGTATTAGCTATTTATACTGACTATATTTCATTGCTTTGAGTCCTTTCAAATAGCTATAACTAAGGGAGGGTTCATACCAGACCAATAAATAATAATTGTCTTATAAGGTATACATTGAAAAGAATAAGGGATAATAAAATGAATTGATAATTATATGATTGCAACACTTTTATCAAGAGATATGGCACACTTTACGACTATTCTGTAAATATAAAAGTTTGTGAACGGTTTGCAAATCAAAACCCTTGATTTTAGAAAATAGACAACTGTAAAGCTCACATTTTATACTACATGAGAAAAACCACTAATTTCAATAAAACAAGGTTTTTAAACTATTATTTTTTAAACAAATATAATGTTGTGTGACAATATTACATTTTCCTTGAAATATCAAGTATAAAAATCATTTATTAAAATTATATTGAAATTAGAAGTTTTTAATGTTTATTAGATATTTGCTGAAGTGGAGAGTGTGAGTTTTGTAGTACAATCCCTCAATTCTATCCATACTTACAGCTGTTCTTTTTCAAGGAGCTGCTTAATGATCGGAATGTCATTAACTCTCCGACTAGACAGAAGATTCCATGTCAACTCTGGACGGGGGAGCTTTTTCTCGACATGGATTACCTGTGTAGGTGTTATAATTATGTCAACGGGCACATCCCAAGGTTTAAATAGTGCATCAGGAAACTCTTCATACACCTTCAAATACAAAAACAATTTAATTTATCTAATTATAAATACTCAATAAATAAGAAAAAGAGAAACTTATTATAGTTTTCATATCTATATGAAAGATCAGAAAAGAAAATGAAACTTAGATATTACTAAAATTTAGTTGTTACCTGAAGATCATGGACCACTGTTGCTATAACTGCATCTTGGATAATGATGCCAAGTTTGGATAAGAGGGCATATTCTAGGTCCGTGAATCCCTCTCCCTTTCCAATACGGTGTCCTTTAAAAAAAAAAAAACATTAAATTTTACGCTTCTTAACATTAATAAATAGTAATATAAACTATGAGTTACCTTTCTTATCGACGGCTACTGATCCCAGAACAACCAGATCAGCTTTTATACCAGAACTAAAGTCTAACGCTGTTCCTAGGTGACGGATGCCGATTCGTGAAGCAGCCATCCTGTTGGCCAGTTTGTTTGCTTCCATAGGTGGCCTCATAAGTAGGAATACAGCCTCTTTCAGACCTGGTGTTCCAGCAATCAGGGACTTTCCTTTCTGTAGATCAAAATATAAGGATATGATTATTTTAAAATTATTCTAAATAAGTACAATAGATTTAGAAATATATAATAATTACAATCGATAACAAACCTGAATAACTTCAAGTCGAACCCTCTCATGAGCTTTGTCTAGGTTCACCTTTACAACTTTAGCAGCTCGAAATGCTTCTAGCTGTGCCAGTTTTTCAACGGCTTCATTTTCACCTTTAAATCTTGGAATCCGGAACTTGCATGGTCTTGGGAAAACAACCTGAAACAGGTATAAATTAATTTCCTCTACATTAAGAGTCTAAATTTGTCTTTTAATGAAATTTTGAAGTATGGAAATGTTAAAAAAATAAATTATTATGAAGGAATATTATGAATTTTGGTTTAAAAATCATGACAAGTTCACCTGATCCATGGATTCCAACTTTTCCCATGTCTGAAGCCTTATTGTGAGCTTTGTAGTTTCTGGGCCGTTGGCGACTGGCGCTGCTATTGCGTTCCCTTTCCCCACCTCCTTCTCCAACTGTGACTCTACCTCACTAGCTGTAAACATAAATAATATTCATTTGGTAATACAATTTAATCAAAATAGGCAAAATTTGCTTGAATGAAATGTACACATTTTTTTTAAAAATATTTAATTTTGTAAATCCATTCATTAAAATATATTATATTTACAATTAGTAAATTTAGTAAAAACATACTTGACATTATGGGATGAAATATTCAAAACTAACAATCACTCATATTATTCCAACAATAAAATGTAAACTAAAACAAACAAATCAAAATTAACTTTAAATAAAATAGTATTAATTAAAAAGAAACAGTCTTCTATCAATAAATAAATGAAAATTGCATAATCCTAAGTAGATAAGTTTTATCAACCAGAGGTTTCTACACAACTGAGAGAAACTCAAGCAACTTTCTCTTAGGGTAACAGTGCTTATTGGTGTAACCTTACTACAAGGTTATGGGATTGTCACATTAGTTTGTGAATGACATGTAATTTAAAGTTCTACAAACAAATAATGTTTTATTTTCTTGAGAAATAGAGAATATATTATTTCAACGTTGACTGTTTAAAATTAATATATTAAAACCAATACAGAATTACTTTTACAAGGTTAGTTAAAGCCAATGATGACTATATACTTTTTCCCTTGTATAATTCAAGACCACTTAAATATTACTCTAAAAACAACAATTTTAAGGAAATTTTAATTATCGTAAACAATTTTAATATAATTTAATTAATTTGATAATTTTTTTAGACAATCTGGGAATGAAAGCTAATAGTATTAGTTCATAGTACAAATGTAGAAACTAGTGTGATAATAATACTAATACTTATTTTTTTCATAATAGGGATGACTATTAGTGATATTACAGAAATTAAAAAATACTAAAGTACAAGTTACTATTGTACAAGTCAGTGTAATTGAATTAAGATAAATCTACAAGACTTATAAGATAGTATTAGTTTGTACTTTATTATGAAACAGGGCCCTGGTGTTTCTTTGGTCATAAGACCAATCAGTATATTGTTTAGAGTACCTTCCTTCAGTTTTAATTTCTTGCATCCATTTTAGCCATGTTAATCTATTGACCATTGATGGTCTAACTTCAGAAGAACTAATTTAACGAATTCAAAAATTTCTTTAATTATCAAGATATTTTAACAATCCAGTTAATATGTAGTACAAGTATTAAATACAAAAGGAGAATGAAATTTATTATACTTTAATTTGTCCAAGCAAATCCAATTTCAATTGATTACAATTCTGATTAATTAACAAAGAATTAGGCACCTATATATGGATTTAAAATTGCCTTGAGGTAATTCCAGCTTAAAAAGTTGTATCATAAATTATTAAAAATGATTTGAACATAACAAAAAAAAAGGTGTATTATTAATTTTATATATATTGGTCATTTCATTTTTACAGGAAGGGATAATATGATGACTAAAGCATTTTCCAAGCCCCATTGCAATTTTACTTTCTCATTTCTGAAGAAAGGTAGGGAAGCTTTTTAATTATGCGGAAATTTAATACTAATTTCTTGGATGCAAACAAAAAAAATATATACATTTATATGTTAATTAAAAATATTTAATATTGAAAATCTATTTGGGAGAAAATAAAGATACTTCAATTCCTGGCTTTAATACCATGATTTTAACCTTTAAAATTTTTACCTGAGACCCAAGCCAGGTAGTACTCCCTACTTTCACTCACTGCAAATCCCTTTAAATATGCAGTGGGTTGAAGTAGGACAAACTATAGTGCCACTAAACCTATGGCTAACTTAATAACTGCCATGTTCATTTATTTATGCACAGTTTTGTTTTATTTTATCTAAATTAAAAAATATTGGAATATTCAATTCTTCATTCCTCATCCCTGTCACAATTAAGTCTGAATTTATTTGCTTATTGCTATGATGAATTTGACACCCCTAGAAACCCAAAAATATTCTACTGCGTTATCTTTAATTAAATTTAATCCAACGCAAACCTTTCAATATCTCAATTCTAACGTAGATGGACTTAGATACTATCGAAGCTCTATTTTGCTTCGAGCTTACTAAGGCTCTATTTTGAGACTAATTCAAAAATATTTTTTTAACAAAAAATTTAATGAATAGCCACAAATTGTTATTATGATAAAATGAAAAACTAAATAAATAAAATGTTTCAAGATTGTTCATTAATATTAATCAGGCTCTTTTTATCATTCACACTTGTGCATTATCCTAATTATTTTACCAAAAGTATTAAAAATTAATGCTTGAAAAAGTTATTTTTTGTTTATAAAAATTAATAATCAATGATTTTCTGGTTGTCGAAAAGGAAAACCATCAGTACAAAATTTTTATTTATTTTCATTTGTCATAGAAAAGTTTATATCTAAATGTGTATTTTCGTAAACCTAAGGACTACCCCAGCTCTTCACCTTTAAATAATGCTCCACTAATCATAGTCGAACATCTGTTACCTAGGACCACATCTGCACAAAGAACACCTGGAATACTCACACAAGACTGAAAAGACAGGAAACTTCACGTCGATTCCACCTATTACAGCACTTACTAGACAAGCTGTTGAAGCTTCCTATTAATTACAAAAGACGGATTTTCATAACTATTATAAAGCCACCAAAAATACGGAATTGTGCTTTGGGGCTCCATTATAATTATGGAATTCCTTCTTTATCCAATCCTTAGTATCCAAACTTCTTCCTAAAACCCTCAATGTTCCATACATACTTTGTGACAAATCATGATTATTATTCCCCATAAAAATATGTTCAAACTTTAATTCCGAACGTAATGATAAATTACATTCATACATCTGAAGATATACAGAAATCGTTTAAAGATTATGATGTTAATCAACACCCCTTCAGTTATAGACCCAACAATAAAATTAAACATTTGGGTTAAGGTTGGTTGGGGAGGAGGGGGGTGAGGTCAGAATATAACACAAATAAGTTGAAATAATTTATTTAATTGTGCTAACGTTTCGGCCAGAATTTCAAGCCTTCATTCAGGGCTGATAGTACGCAATCAGAAAGCCAAGTAATGTGTGTGTGTGTGCCAAAGTCACTTGGCTTTCTGATTGCGTACTATCAGCCCTGAATGAAGGCTTGAAATTCTGGCCGAAACGTTAGCACAATTAAATAAGTTATCAATTGACAAAATAGGAAATTGGACATAAGCTAAGGATTTTTTTTTTTTTAGCGTTACGATCTTCTCTTGTGAGATTGTGACATGTCGTTCATCGACCAGCCTAATCGCTTGAATTGTCAGTTCAGAAAGACAGGAAAGTAAGGCTACCATGGAGGGCGGGAGTGGAGGGTTTGATGCCGTTTTTCATTTCAGGGGCTTTAAATATTGCTCTATCTCAAAGTCTCTCCTTCCTGTTTTAAGCTAATATTTCAAAAGTTGGCGTTTAAAAAAAAAAGGGTCAACTATAGTGCAACCATTTTATTATTATTAATAATATTTTCTTCTTAAAAATCTTTAAAGATATAGATAAATCGAAACAGCCTATTGAGCACCAAATCATCTTAATTAGAACCGATCTTAATGTTCACCGATTTTAAAGATAACTGGAATACCACGATGTTCCGGAAAATTTCCGGTGAATTATTTCAATATTTATAAAACAAAAATTAATATTTTCTTGTAAATTTTTAACAAAAATTCATTTTGAAAAGTTAAATTGATTTATTGCTTTTTTTTCACACAATTATTTGATATTAGCTGTTTCCACAAGGTTTCAATTTGTATTTCATGTCTGTTCCAAAGCAAATGGTCAAGAAGTGTATCTGATTGACTGATTAATATATATATTTTTTAAATAACTCCAATTATAGTTTCTTGTTTCGTCCGATTTAATAAGCTCTTCTAGCCGAACAATAGGGTGCACCGGCTTCCACGGGTATGATGTTGCATTATTAGGCCAAATATAAGAATTAGCTTGGTCAACGACAATCTCCTACATAACTACAATTATCGTAATCCAAACATAATAGAGTTAACGATAAGAAATTCGAGACTACTATCACACTCTAAAATTGTCTGTGCTGGGTAGTTTTGGCTGCAAATACAGGCTCACACGTTTATATTTATTTATATACGTTTATTACTTTTGAATAAATCTAATAAATAAAAATCGATATTTTTTTGTTGGAACTGTCATACCGTTAATGAGATTCTGCCAGGAATTTTTGCTAAATGTTAAGGATTTTCACGGGAAAATTATAGGCTGGACCGATTTTCACGGTAAAAAAAAGTTATTACCAAATTAAGTATCTTTAGCGCGTATCTCAAAAAATACATTCCATAATGTATTAAGTTGAGTCATAAGTAACTTCCGATGCAGCTAAGTAGGATCTATTGTTCGCACCTATCTGCTATCAGTTACCATGACAAGTTTTTTCACTGTATAGACGAGGCTTTCATTTGTCTTTTGTCAACTATTTCTGTAATACACGTTACGTTAGACTGTTTTTATTTTAACCTCTGAAATAGAGGGTCAAAAAGTTCATATTTGTCATGTAATGGGAATTTAAACAAGGCAATGGTGCTAAAGCGGCAACTGAAGAAATATGCAGTGTATATGGTGTAGGATAACTGATAGGGCAGTAAGAAATCGGTTTATCAAATTCCGTTCTGGAACTACGACCTTAAAAGACGATCATTCCGACTTTGACGGCGACCTTTTGAGGGCAACATTGGAGTAAAATCCACGTCAATCAACAAGAGGTAGAGCAGAAAGGTTAAATCAACAAGAGGTAGAGCAGAAAGGTTAAATACATTACAATCAACAAGAGGTAGAGCAGAAAGGTTAAATACATCACAATCAACAAGAGGTAGAGCAGAAAGGTTAAATACATCACAATCAACAAGAGGTAGAGTAGAAAGGTTAAATACATCACAATCAACTGTTAACCGCCACCTGGAGAAATTAGGGAAAGACAGCAAGTTAGGAGTATGTGTACCTCACAATCCCAGTGAACGGAATAAAGCAGATTGCATGGCAATCGCCGCAAGTATGCTCTCAAAAGTAAAAATTGAGCCTTTTTTAAACAGGATTGTAACGCGATGAAAAATAGGTTAGCTATGACAATATTGTCCACAAAAGACAATGGATCAACCAGATCCAAAAGCAAACATCCATGGCAAAATTATTTTATTGTATGTATGATGGGATTGTCAAGGAAGAATCCACTAAGAACTTTCAAACTCATTCTTTTACAGGACAATGTGCGACCACATACCGCAAGGGTGACTCAAAAACAAATTCTTGAGATTAAATGGCATGTTTTACCACAACCACCTGCTTCTGTTCTTTAAAAAAATTTTGAATGGAAAAGCCTTTAATTCTGAAGAGCAAGTCAGGTAGGCTGTCGAAAACTTGTTCCAGTCCAAACCAACCACATTTTACAATGAAGGAATTGATAAACTGCCAGGAAGATGGGAGTATGGATAATAAATTAATATAATTTTGTTATTTAATGAAAGCAAAATAATTATCTGATAAAAAAATGGAAATTACTTATGACTCGACCGATCATATACATACTCAAATAAAGCAATAGCGAATCATTGCCGCGTTTGTTAGAGTGAATAATAAAATGCTTTGTCATGAATTATTTCCTTTGATTATTAATTTTTTTTCTTTTTATAATTTCCCTTGAATTTTATTTTTTAATTTGGTGTTCTGAATAGCTCAATAATGTTTTAAAATTTATTTCTGATGTTAAAACTTATGATCCGATAATTGTTAAAAAAAAAAAAATCTTACGATGTGCGCATATCACACTTTCCCCCCCCCCCCTTCCCCCCTCCTACTCCCAAATTTAGAGTAGATTGTTGGGCATGTGTTCAATTTATTGCTATTGTTTTTTTGTGAAGGCGAAAATTATGAATAAAACATTTTTATTTTTCTGTTGTAAAAATTCGTATTTTAGGATTTCTGGAAGTGGGAATAATGGATATTAATTTTGGTCTTATCTAGAATACAACAGTTTAACAAAAGGTAACGAACCCACTATCGACGACGTTTATTATCGTTAGAATCGCATATTTCTATTTTTTTTTTTTGCTATATTTATTCATAAAATTCTTTAATATTTTTTATTTATCTATTGTTCGAATATCGAAATTCCACACGGTGGCGATACCTTTCCCTTACAATATACTCCATACATAGGTTAGTGAAAGTAAGGAACCACTTACATTGTGCATGTTTTTTAGTTTCCTGAAAAATGTTAACGTTTTGTATTTCCACGACTTGTATTATATTAACTTTTTAATGTATGAATTCTTCCATAGTTCCGTAGTACCAAGGATCAAAACTATGGAGGGGGGACAAGTGTTATTGGTTTAATTATTTTTTTTTTAGTATTTTTTTTTTTTATCCTTCCAAAAAAGTATTGACATTTAGCTCAATATATATTAGGATTTATTAATTCAATTTTGGTTTTATTGCTTATCTTTTAAAATTTTTATGTTGAGAAATTTAATTAATTTTTTCTCGTTTTCAATAATAATTTTTAAAAATTATAATAGTTAGCACTTCATTAGATTGTTACTAATTTATTCAACATTAATTTTCTTCCTTTTTAAATTTTTTTTATGCTTACTTTAACTTTTTTTTCT
>NW_027112719.1:32691-50615 GCF_000696795.3 Halyomorpha halys
TATATATATGTGTGTGTGTGTGTATATTTTCCATAAACCAAAACTCTTGTTGTTCGAACAACTAAACATTAATATTTTGTGAATATATTTTAGCAAATATCATGAAAACTATTACATCTACAAAAATAAACGTCATAAATTACTTTATAGCACGTTAAAATAGCTTTATTTTGAGAGAAAATAGACATATATACGTCTAATGATTCCTGCGATGGTTCCCAAAATAAATTTTCTAGCTGATTTTTCAGTACATTTTTTAATGAAATTTTGCTTTCTAGGAAGGTATAACTCTGATCTATTAAACGTGAATAGTTCTTTTAGGGCCCATATTTTAGCAAAGTTATTCTACTTTAAACGATTTTCTATTAGGTTTTCTACTCTTGCAGGTAATTTTAAAGAAACACGTTAAGCAAAAATTCTGAAAAAAAGCTTCTTTTTTTTTTTAGTTGTGCAACTATCCAAACTAAGCAGCGATATGAGGCGTTTGGTAGCAAAACATGTCAAAACAAAAATTGTAACAATGTTAACTACAATGTTTTGCCTTCAACCAGGTGTTGCTTACCTTACCTTAATAACCGCATTTGTTTAAAAAAACAATTTTCCTAAAGATTCTTTTAACTATTTAATTTATGAAATTGGTCTTTAAGAAATCGTCGATGCCCAAAACTTCAATTTATAAAATTTCAGTAACCATGTTTTACGACCGAACGCCTTGTCGTTGTGGTTGTGATAGATTGTAGATGGTTCTGACAGCAATTGAAGATGTGAATTACTCTATACCAGAAGGCGTGTTATATGCGTGTTCATATAAAAGAGCAATAGCAATAGCAATGATAATGCGTGTTCATACAGGTTAGGGAATGAAAGGATCGGATGAATCTTACGGGAACTTGCTGTAAGTACTTGAAGGATGGAAACTTCGCTTGCAGGGAACGAGCCTGCGGTGGCGAAGGGGATTGTAAGTTCTACGGGAACGAGCCGTAGGTCCTTACGAAAGGATTGAAATCAATTTATAAATTGGGAAATTATTAATTAAATAATTATACGAAATGAAAATTTTTCTTAATTTTAATATTATTTATTCTCATATTGCCTTTATCTTCTTATAATACTTAGACTATACATCTTCTTTCAACACTATTCTTGTATCTATATTGTCGGTTATTTTCTTATCATCCTGTAATTCATTTTATTAATGGTTGTGAAAGTTGGATCACACAAGACAAGCACATGGGCAGGATAACGGCTGCTGAAATGCGATTGTTGTGAAGAATATTGGGCAAAACTAGGAGAGACAGAATAAGGAATTAAAGAATAAGAGAAGAACTACAGATCCCCTCAGTGAAATCAGTGATTGAACACCGACAGCTCCGATGGCGTGGACACGTATTTAGAATGGGGGAAGATAGAGTGACAAAAAAATGTATGGAGGAGAGGCCGACTGGTAGAAGACCACGAGGCAGACCTAGAAGGAACTATATGGAGCATATCAAGCAACTAGGTCTAGAAAGAGGAAAAAGCTTTCTCAGATGAAGATGCTTGCTAGAGACCGAGATGTCTGGACCAAATAGTTAGAGGCTCCTTCACGCTGGAAGGCACTTAGGGAGGATGCGAAAGAAGAAGATCATTATTAATTTTGTTTTTTGTCCTTAGTCCTGATGAAGGCCTGAAATTACAGCCGAAACGTTGGCATTAATAAATAAGTTTTTATTTATTTCTGTTCTTCACTGACCACACCTCCAATCATTTCCTCATTTATAAATATCAACTATAAACTCATTCATGCGTTTCGGCTTTTAGAACATATTTCTTTTTCACTCATCTATTTTTTCGATAGCCTTTTAAAAATTAATTTAACAGGTTTATTTTTCATTTAAATAAGTTTTTTAATGCTCTCGTTGGAATTCACTTAAACGTATGCTTGTTATTTGTAGAAATTGATCAATGACAAAACTCGAAAATGACTTAAAATGGGGAAGCGACAATGGAAATTGTATTTTAAAAATTCATGGCTTTACTTTGATAGTGGCACGTCTGACATAAAAAAGTTTATTTGTTATTTCGTAATTAAGATAGTTCTTAGATTGTACGGTAGACTGGAGTTATTTCGTGAGATCACTACTATTTTTGGGACTGTTTGTTGGACGATCTCAGTAGAGAAAGCAACCCGTCTGTAGTACTATCGTTGGAATACGTTCAATTCCAAACTTTTTTTTTCATTAAAAACGGCATTATAAAAATGAAGTAAGTGTGTGCACTTCCAGACTGACTTGATGGGGCGAACCAGCAATGATCACCCGTTTTAGAGTGAAGACAGTTGGTTTTATTTTGTACATGATCAAAGAATAAATCTCAAATTGTACTACCTATATGAAATGCTTAAAAGCTCTAAGAACAAATTGAATTAAAAATCAAATAAAGCGATTAGGTAGTAGTTATGATCATGAACCCCAGAGTGGGTTGGTTCAATGAGTAAGGCTCTGTGCAGTCAACTCCAGGGAACCAGATTCAAATCCCGCTATAGCAGATAATTATTTATTCCATAACTTAGTGAGCCCTCCAGTAGAGTTAGTTAGGAATTATTGCATGAATAATTTAATTACATCTTCATTTAAATGTTTCAGTTGCACTATAATTACATTAAGATAACTTCTAAATGGTCCAAACACCAAAAATTAGTGGTTTTGCAAAATAATTACACAAAAGTAATTGTGATTCTCAATCACAATTACTTCTTGATGCTAAGTAATTGCAATTACAATTAAATATAATATAACTCCTATGTGAATTCTCTCTAATTAAACATTTTTTTATGAGCATAAAACCTAAAAGTTAAAATAAATCTATCATAAAATCGATTTTATATTTATTTTCAGCGTCTACAAAAACATAAAAATAAACCGCAATATGTTAATAAATATATATAAACTAATATAAACAGGATTGTATTTTCATATTTTAGAGGCTTTGTAAAACAGATTTTTTTCTGTTTTGGTGTTATGTATTTGTAATTACAATTACTTGTAATTGCACTATAATTATTTGGAATCCTAAGGAAAAATATAACAATTATATAAGAATGTAATTGGTAATTTCAATTTTGGTTTCACAATTACAGTTTTCTACTGAGTAATTGTAATTAACATTAAAATTACCTGTCATTACAATTACGAACATTTGTAATTGCAATTGCAATTACCATTAAAGTTACTTGTAATTATAGTTATACTTCAGCAATCCAAATTACAGTAATTGGAGAGTAATTCCAATTTTAATTAATGTTTACTCAACTCTGCCCTATGGGGTTCGTTCACCCAGCCATTATAAATTGAGAAAAAAAAATCAGGCGTTTCAGCATTATTATGAACAAATAACTTCCTAGTACAACCGTTATTCAAGAAACAGTACTTCCATAGAAAGTACAGACCCTTCATGGGTTATAGTGGAACAAAAAATAAAAAATGGTCATGGAGCCCAAAGAACACCCAGACTGTAGTTTATTACCACACTACATGACTGAGGCTAAACATCAGATCAGTAGAAAGAATCAAAAAAGATGTGAAAGAGCTGCACGAAGCAAACTAAATGCAGTATGGCCAGACAGGCGGCTAGGGTGGGCAAACATTTATAAGGTTTACAGAGCCAACAGTAAAACAAATTCTATTGGACCCCTTTATAACATTTTAGGTATTAGACAACTTAGTAAAATTATATTTATTGGACAAATTTATATTATAGGTATTAAACAAATGTATAATATAAGTATTAGATATAACATTATAGATATTTAATAACTTTATAGCATTATAGGTACTGAGCTTCTTTATAATGTTATCGCTATTGGATCCCTTAGTAATACTGCATGTATTGAGCCCCTTCATAATATTATATGTATTGGACTCTTTTTTAATATATCGATATTGGACTCCTTTATAAGATTATAGTATTAAACCATTTATAATATTGACATTGCCACCCTTATAAATAGAAATTTTGATTTTTTTTTAGTTTACTGTCATTAGAGCTCACTTTTTACACTAGTACCTCTCTTATACTGAATATAAAAGTCCCAGTAAATATGATACCAAAGACTTCAGTGTCTAGACCACTGGTTCTCAACCAGAGTTCCGCGAAATAATTAAGGACTGGGTCATTCCAAATCAAATTAGCACAGTTATGAATCAGATATTCTTCTATTTTTCACAGGTCTCGTGTAGGTATCCCAGCCTTTCTTATCTTTTGCAGAAAATACCGCATTTGACTATCTATTTGTATCAAATGATAATGTAGGGAATCTGTCATTTATCTAATTTTATAAAAAGGGTTCCACAATTTTTCTACAATTACCAAAAAGATTCTGATACCAAACAAAGGTTGGGAACCACTGATCTAGACCAATCTATGGAGGAAAGAAAATTTGTGTGAAAATGAAAGTCTTATTTTTTTGATATATTGATAAATCAAGATATATGTAAACCGAACTAGTTAACTTTTGTTAATTATTTTTATAAGTATTTTTTTTATCATATCATTGCTTTGCAACTGAAATGCACTAAATTGAAAATTGAAGTTTTGAGGTATTCAATGATAAAATATATGTATATTTTTTTAATATTATCAAAATAATGATTTTCTTTTTATATGCAGATTTTTATATTAATAAATTCTTTCATTTTTAAGCTGAGGATAGGGTTTTCAGATCCATGTTTATAGAAACTATTAGCACAGCAAAATTTGGTTAACTATATACTGCCTTAAAAGTACCCTGCAAATGAAATAAATAAGACAAAATAAATGTGATGGAACACTAAAATCATTTCATTATATAATAAATAACTCAAATACTATCCAATTATAGTCTCAAAACTTTATTTCTTTTATTCGTCCAACGTTTCGGCCAATCCGGCCATCTTCAGGGACATCTACTCATTACCACTTTGCAAACATATAATTTAGAAACTCTAAAACTTCATTCAGGCTATTCTGCCCAGGTCAAAACATTTATATCTAATTAGTTAATTATCCATTAAAAAAACAGTCAAGAATTATTTCTCTGCAAACACTATTAATAAACATTTATCACAACCTAAAATAGTGTTTGCAGAGAAATAATTTATTAATAGTGTTTGGAGAGAAATAATTTTTGACTGTTTTTTTTAATGGATAATTAACTAATTAGATATAAATGTTTTGACCTGGGCAGAATAGCCTGAATGAAGTTTTAGAGTTTTTAAATTATATGTTTGCAAAGTGGTAATGAGTAGATGTCCCTGAAGATGGCCGGATTGGCTGAAACGTTGGACGAATAAAAGAAATAAAGTTTTTGAGACTATAATTGGATAGTATTTGAGTTATTTATTAAAGAATTACCAGTCTCAAGAAAATATTAAGATTATAAATAAATACATTTCATTATAGTTAAAAATATTTAAATGAAATATAAACATCAACAAATCATTTAATTAATCCAGTTACAACAAACCTTATGAAAATTACAGTCACTAAAAATATGAATTTTTTAAAATAACTCCATAAAAATAGTAAAAGCACAAGATTATATTAAATAGAATAAATTGTACAGCTCATATAAAAATATAATTTTCTATTTTTGTCTACAATAAAAATAAAAGATATATATTTATACTGCTTACATTTTAAAATTGTTAAGCAGGGTTATGATTCTTATATACTGCTTATAGGTAAGTATTTATTTTGGCAAATAACGTAATGAATAAACTATCTCCTAATTCTTCTACCGTAATGAGATTTCTAGTGATGTAAGTGTAGCTCATATAATGCTAAAAAAAAATTAAGAATGATTTAAATAAAATTATCAAACAATAGGAGTAACATGTTAGGAGGTAAATTCACTTTAAACACAAGTTTTATGGTATGTAGTGTTTTTTGGAAGACATAGAAATATAAATCAGAAAAACCTTTACATAATTTTAAACCAACTATTTTTTAACAATAATATATTAATACAACGTACATATAACAATAATAACATTTTGCAAAACTTAACATGGCCAAGTTCAGTGTTGACTTCAACAAGCCTCCAGCAGTATATTAAGATTTATTACCAGAGACAGGATTTTTATGCAATTGTCTACATCCATTTTTTTATTTAGTTTAAAGTCCTCATCTTCTCTAACTTAAGACGGTTTCTCCTACAGGTTACCGACCTAATCTAGCCAGAGTTGGAAGGCCGAAGTCTATTACGTGGGTTTGCCACAAAATAAAATTCAACCCACCTAGGCTGGATTCGAACTGTAGCTGCTACAGGCACGAGAATGCTAAGTTAGTGCCTCAACATGCTCGGCTAAAATAGCCTCACAATGTCTATTTACTTGGCCAGTTTTTTTTTTCAATCAATCAAGTGTATTCAAACTCAAATAAATTTTAACTTATATAAATATTTTATTTCAATTAATTTTTTTTTAAAGTGAACTGAAGTGGAGAATATGAAAAAAAAAAAGTCCCTTTAGGCATCCAGTAGTTTTTTTAATGCCATGTTAGAGAAGATAATTATTTCCATTACTTTCTTGTTTAATATTTTCAATTCTCTTCATATTTAATTTGTTACTTCCATTTGAAAATGTCTCTTAAAATTTTCACTATTTCTTGAAATTTTGGTTATTTTAACAAAATTAAATAGAATGCTTACAGAATACATAGGTTTGATGCCGATACCACCAATTACTGTTTAAACTCATCAGTCCAATGATAGTGCCATTCAACCCCAAATTCGCAAGATCGGCCATTTCTTCAGAGATTATTTATGTACAATATACTATCATGATATTAGAATACTATTAGTATAGCGGAGATATCAATTTGAGTACTTTAAAACTTTTTGTAACATTTAAAAATAAATTTTAGGGTTTTTTACTCAATAAAAATCAGGTCTCTGGTTACTACACTTGGATTGAACATAATTATCAATTACAAAAGTATAAAAAGAAATGTCTTTTAAAGTTAATTCTATTTAAATTGTCAAATAACATAAATTATATCAACAAATTAATTAATTAAGTATTTTTATTACAGCTCACGGTTGATGACTTGCTTTCTTTAAAAAAACATATATAATCACAATAGCTAATACCAACTTTTAATTTATAATAAAAAAAAACAAAAATAAAACTAATGTACATATGATGTCATGATCATTCTGAATCAATAGATGGTTCAAACAAAACTTTGATTACTAGTAATATTTTTTATTTAATATTGTGAGTAGTAAATACTTGTATCTAGTATTTAAAAAAGAAAGTTATTAAAAATAATACATCTACAATTGTCAGAAAAGAGGTAGAAATAAGACAGCCAAAGTGCTAAAATTTAGATATTAATACAAAGAAAAAACTTATTAGTCCTACTTGAACTACAGTGAAAGGAATCTCATGGATTGAAAAAAATTGTTATAAGAAGGGTTTTTTTTTAGGTTCACAAACATATTTGTTAAGTTTACAGTTTTAGTTTGAAATAAAAATCAACACTTAAATAACACCATTTCCATTTGACAATCTTTAATACTATATGATAGGTATAAATTCTCCATTTATACAGCGTCTTCTGTATTCCCTCCCTTACTTTTCCTTAACAACCAATAGATTCATTTCTACTCCACAATAAAAATCATTGGAGTCACCTTCGACCAACACCTCTCCTGTAATAATCATATTTCCCAGATCGCCCGCAAATCCATAACTGTACTTAAACAATTCCGTGATTCTATTCCTCAGAATACCTGTCAGCTCCTAGTATCCTCTCTTTGACTACTTTTCCTTAGTCTAAGGAAGGCTATCTGCAGGTCTAGAGTTGAGACTGAAAATACTGATGAATTGCTTCGTAAGATTTATCTTTGGATTTCCCAGGCGCTCTCATGTCTCCCGAGGTATATCGAGTTGAAGTGGCTCTATCCAACCTCCCGAAGGCCTTAAATACCTCCTTGGTGTTTTGCTATTCCAACTATTTAAAATCAAAAACCTACCTATATCCCCACTCTATTCATTAAAAACCAGATTTGATTTATAAATGATCTTCCATAGAACCGCCTCCATCAGAAAATCCTTCATCATATGTGAAACCTCCTGGAATTCTTTGTTAGGGGATGTTTTGAAATCCTTTTGGTACAAATCACAGATCACTAACAATTCATTTATTTTTGATAATACTGTATTTTACAGTTATTTGGAATGTGTCTTCCACTTTATCATTTATCATTAATTTGAATATGAAATTTCCTTGATTTTCTTATATAAAATCACTATTTTGTCTCGAACTATGCATTAAAAAAAATTTTTTTTTGTGCAAAAAAACAAGCCAACATTATTGTTTTGGCATTACGTCATTTCAACATAAACACATATTAGGCTTATCTACTCAGTCCAGGTGTTATTTTAATTTACTTAATTTTCTTTGTTATTTAAGCAATTATCAGAAATATTCCTGATCATTCTTGAGCAGTACCTAATTTTAAAAATGCTATTATAAAGACTCCACAAAATTTGTTTAAACAAATGCCAAAAAATCTCAAAACTAGAAACATTTAGGTTAAAGCTGGCTAGAATAGATCCAAAATTAATATCAAATCTAAATAATATATTATATTTTTGTGAAGATCACTTTGATAAAGTATAAGGCAAGATAAAAATTGTAAGTTCATTAGAGGTTATATTTATTCTGAAAGACTAATTAAAGTAAGTAAAAATATAACAATATTGCCTTCCAGTTAGAAAGCGATAAGGAAAATTATGTTCGGTACGAAATAATGGGTTCAGTAAAAAAATTAATGAAACCAGAACAGAAATCTGGTTTTCTTGCAAAAAATTTCACTAATATTAAAGCATTGATTCTAGGCAAATTTGTACTTTCTGCTTTCATGAAATCTTATTCCATGGTTGTTTTTGAAAAAAATAATGTAAATTCTTTAAACAGAAAAAATTATTAATAGCAAAAAAGTGTGAATCACTAAATCAGTGTTGTTTTTTTTCTGTCAAAATGACGCTAGCATCCTAGCATCCTAGGCTAGCATTTTCCTTCTGTTGGTACACAGATTAAAAATCTTAGTTTATAAAAAACTAAAATTAAAAATTAATCCTGTATCTATATTAATTAAAACATATCTGATTGGGTTTCTGCATGGACTGACAATAATATTAACATTTCAAATTTTTTTTTTGTCGTCAAATACTTTATTTATTATTAATAACTCATAAATAAACATTAAAAACACACTTTCTCACTTATCAAGGAGGCAGAATGTGACTGAGAACAATTCAGAAACTATAAAAATAAAGGTAGAATATTTGTGGGGTATATTTTTTTTTTTTTGGACACAATTATCTGACATCTTACCTACGTTACATAAAAGCTCTAAGACAGAACTCCAGCATGCCAATTCTGCCGCCAAAAAATAGATGCAGACAACTTTCTGATAGTGACAATTATCGATACTATTGATAGTGCAATCTAACTAAAACCAACTCTAGGAGGAGGGTTGGGAAAGGCCCTAATAAGATTCACATGATTCGTCAAGACACGTTCAATTCAACAAAATTCAAATTTAGATAGAGAGAAGATTCTTATTTCTATACAAAGGTTTCTATTGCGAAAATTAGTTTTATAAGAGTATATTGTTTTATTACGAGAGCATTTTAAATTCATTAAATCAAGGTTTCTTAACATGTTTTGAGGAATTTGTAACACTGAGGTCCCACTGTATTATATTTATATAATTTACCAATAAAAACAAAATAAGAAGAAAATGTTAAGCTTTTTCCATTACCTTCCTAATTATAAATGCGATTGATTTAAATAACTCATATTGAAAATAAAATTGATTTATAATAATTTGATTCAATTAATGCTTTACTTTTTTTTTTTTTTTTTTTTTTTGTCCATCCATTGATTTAGTGTTTAGCATATTATCACAATGGTATTATTCATAAGAAGTTACACTTCCAAGCCATGAAGTCGAAGCAGTATAATACTGGCTGGTTCTGTTCACAATAAAGAAATGTAAATGAAAAAAATTCAATTCAATAGGTATTCAAATAATGTTCAGAGTAAAAGATGATTTTAAGACTTCGATTATAGAATATACACACAGTGTAAAGATAAAAAGCAGTCAAAAGAATGCATTGATAGGAATTTAAATGCCATAAATTTCAGACATCTTCTTCATTCAGATCAAAATGAAAGAAGATCCTATAGTTCTGAGAGTGATCACGAGGCATCGAATGCCCAACTGCCTTCGCAGCGATGTAAGCTGCCCCTTTGGCAACGTTGGTCTTGAGTGCTATCAGTGAGGCCTCTTGCAGTGTCGGAACTGGATGTTCTCTGATTTGGTGCATGAATCCAGGCTTCATCAGAGACCAACTCTTCCAAACAGAGCCTACGCAAACTACTGGCAGTCCCCCTGGCAGCGACAACAGTTTCTGAAATGTTGCATTATAAGGTTAGTATTGGTCTTATAAATTACTTTCACAAATCAGATATTCAACCTGTATACATGTTATATGTCAAATATAACATTGAGTCAAAAACATTGTTCAAAGAAGTCATGATGGTGATGCCATTCCAAAGTCCAAAGTCGCTGCCATGTTAAGCAGATGGATTCAAATATTTTCAACTTTAGTTATTTTTCTGGCATGATTATGTTGTCACAGCAAATTTAAAAAAAAAAAAGAGGAGAAAAATTATCAATGAATAATTTGCATTGTGAATCATTGCAAGTGAATTAGAGAGGTTGTTCTAAAATTGATGTTCAGCATTGACTATCAAGAATTAGTGACGGACAAAGGAAGAATGCGATACTTGCTTACTTGAATGGCAGGAGAGTGGACATGTCCTGGAAGCAGGTCCTGACCAACCTTTATCTTCTTTCAGTGGTAGCATTTTAAAAAGAAGATACTACTCCCAAAAAAAAAAAATAGTACTCCCATTTACTATTTGAGTTTTATTTGACCACACCCATATGGACCATATTCCATTCATGGATACACACGGTCAATCAACATTCTTCCAGTATGTCACAAAACACACGGGGCCCTCAAGATACAAACACTAGTAACAACAATATCTGTCGCGTTTTTTTTTTGTTTTTTTTTGTAACTATGTCAAGTGGTTGTATCTTTTCTAGCCCTGACGAAGCCCTGCAACGTGAGGCGAAACGTTGGCTCAAATAAAAATAGTACTCCCATTTACTATTTGAGTTTTATTTGACCGCACCCGGACCATACTCCATTCACGGTTATTAAGTTATTTAAGTATAATAGTGTCCTGATTGCCTAGAAAACCTATTCTGAGGTAGATTAAATACTGTTCAAAAATATGAAATAAAATTCTCATTTAACATGTCTAAACATATCTAGTTAGGTATTTAATTTATTAATTTAAACCTTGTCAGCATCAATCTTAATTTTATATCTATATAATATCTATATCTAAATAATAAAGCCAGAAAAAAACTTTTTTTTTTAATTTTAAATATTACAATATATTTATTTATTTATCACCCTACCCTTGCCTCTTAGTTCTTTTACTCTTTTACTTTCCTGTCTTTGGGCTTTTCTACAGTCAGTTCAATAAGTTTATTAAATGCCTTAAACTGTAGTGAAGGTTTTTCACTACAGTGGCTTACACTGTGTTATAAAACCTATAGGCAGATACAAAGATGCACGAAGTCATGAGGTTGTAATGTTAAAAACCTTTTTTAAGGTGCCTATTTTTAGGCAAACATCCAACGACCAGGGTTCGAATCCGGCTGGGCAGAAAATTGTTTTCTGCTACACTGTAGCCATGAGTCAACCCTGTGGGTTATGGAGCCCTCCTGGGGTCTTCCTAGCCTCATAAATTGGGTAAAAACTAGTGCTTGTGCATGATTCTGACCAAATCAGCAGCTCCTTGCATAACCATTGATCTAGTAACAGCACTTCCTTACGAAGTATTGCACTCATAACCTGGGTTGTAGTGGTACAGATTTTAATTAAATTTTAATTTAATAATTTTTTTTAAGTAACTTTCTATTCTGTTAGTACCTATTTTGGGAATATTCCTAGACTTTTATATAAAAATGAAAATATCTGACTTTTCGTGATCTGCCAATAGACACCCTGCATTAATCACTACATGAATAGTAAATTATGAATTACAACTAAACAAAAAGATAATCAAACTCTTGATCACCTGCTGGACTTTGTTCTCGGAACTTATCACTCAATAAAAAGACAAATCGATAAATTAGTGACTACGTTCCAACTCACCTTGTCAGCACCCTTGCTCACCGCTTGAACATGTTTTGCTAACTGTTTCCCGGCTTCCTCGAAGAGCCACTTGCACAGCGGATCCCCTTCTCGAGCTTTCTCAGCCAGTTCCTTGCACAATTTAGCTATGTGAGACTTTTGCATTTCTTTGTACAGATGCTTCAGCAGGTCTAATCTGTTGAAAGGAGACAAATCATTCTAAATACATCTTCTATATATATCAAAATTGTTTAAAAGAAATTTCCAAGGACTGGCAGTTTTTGTACATTATAGCCAGTGTTCTCTTTAAGTAATATTATCAGTTAGAATTAAAAGTTTGAATGTGCACATGTATTAATTTCTTCAACTTACATAAAGTTTAGAGTACAATATTGAAACGAGTAAGGTAGTCAATATCAATACTCAATATAATATGTAGTCAATTGATATTGATATAACTGTATGTATGTAATACATTTTGATACATTGCTGTGCAATCAGAGAATTTGTTATATAAACTTGTTATTTTTTTTTCAAATTAAAAATAAACAAAGGTATGAAAGTAAAAATGAGAAAAACATTAAACAATCCAAATTTACATAGAGTTAAACAAAATACATTATTTTCTATTTACTCAAGGATATTGTACACTAAGTCTTTTTAAAAGGTTAGTTTAAAACTTTGTATTGGAGCTATAATCTTAGATTTTTTGTTTTAGAAAAAATTTTATGACATTCTGGCTTATATTGGTTAGATTCAACCAAATTTCAAGATTGAGAAATGATGAGATCACAAACACATAAAATCTAGATGTCAAGTAAGAGCTATAATTACTAATATAAAAATATAGAGTAACCTAAAACTAATTTCCGATTTAAATTTTGACTATCTTAGGTAAAATATTAATTAATAATGTGAAGCACTTTATCCTGCTAAAATGTACAATCAATAACTAAATGATTAAAAAAAGACCCTTTTTGGCATTCATCACATTTCTAATAATGAATCCTAGTGCTAAATCAAACAAGAAATGTGATAGATAATCACCTTGTTACAAGCCCGAACGAATCTCAAACTTCTCAGAATAATGATTTTCAATTTGAACTTTATTAATTCTTATACGAATACTTTCTTAAACATTTCGGTCATGCACATCCGTACTAGGTTTACTAATTTCCTTTTCAATAAAAATATTACACAGCTCCTGGCACTTAGTGGAATTGTAAGCTATTTTTAAATCTATAAAAAGCTGATGAATAATCCCATTGTATTCCAAATTTTTCAGTAATATTTGAAATAATGATAAACGATTTTACCTAAAATAACATTGGTAATCTCTGATTATTTCTTGAGCATATCCCATGATTCAACTAGCTAAGATTTACAAAAGTATTTTATAGCATACAGTAAGGAGTGTGATTCCTCAATAGCTACGACAACCAATCCTCGGCCCTTTTGTGAATTGGAATAGTAGAGACTCCCTCCATTCCTCGGCAAATTTTTTCAATTTCCCAGATCTTTTTACACAAAGAGTGTATTTTAGAAACTCCAACTTCACTGCATGCCTTTATTAGTTCACTAGAAATATTGTCACTTAGTAAGATTTTAATTTTTCGACAGCTACTAATATTTCTTTTTCACTTAGTTCTTCCATCAACGGTTTAGCACTCTGGTATTCAGTAGAAAGGGATTGATAATTATTTCCTGTACTCAAAGTACTGTCAATGTGTTTCTTAAATGTGCCCAATATATCTACTAGATACAATATTATTATTTTTATCTCTAATTTCTGTCACTGATCGGTTAATATCTTTGTACATTTTGTTATTATTGATTTTGTACATATTGTTATTTTTGATTGTTATTAGGGAGAATAAATTTAAATAAAAGATGGTCATACAAGAGAGACACATATGTTGTTCAAAGGGTATTATGGAAGAATCTAGCTTGGGTGGTTCTACTAGTCTAGTTCTGTGGTCTTACAAAGTTGGATCGATGATGTAAATTATAAATTAATGCGATTAATTTATAATTTACTTGTTTAATACCAACTCAGTTAACATACAGATTTTCAACTCTCTAACTCAATCTGGAGGGGTTATAGAAGTGCTGAAAACCTAAAGTCCACAGAAATAAGAAACCAATTTGAGATTTGATGTTTAGAAAACACAAAGGTTTTTCCTCCAACAATTGTTGCCTCAATAAGAATCCCCATTATTTTCGCAATTTATTATTATCTCTTGGTGTTAATATTAGTAAAATAATAACATTGATAGAAAAAAAATTAAAATTGAAAACTAAAATTCACCTATTCTCAACCTGGTATAATGATTTGATTGTTTCCCAGACAACTTCAGTACTAAATCCATTTGGTGCAAGCGACAGTTGGTCTACATCATCGTAGTAGACTTTTATGGCTTTCTGGCTTATCCAATAAGCTGAAACAGAGACATTAATCTCAAAATTATTTCTAAAATATTAAGTTTTACTAAATATGTTTATAAATATTTTTATTAAGAATGTTATGTGTTCATTTCCAGAAATGTCTTTTTCTTCACAACCAATTCAGAATCATCAATTTCTAAATTAAAATTAATTTATATTCTCTTTGTTACTGATGTATTATCAAAATCATTAATTAAAGAAAACATATTAAAGATAAGGATAAGGATACTGATGTGCAACATGTCATTTAAATGTGATGGGGAGGGTGTCATGAACTGGGTGATTTAAACATGGTATGACCCCTTAACTGATTCATGAACGAGGGGCTTCACACCAGTTTGCATTATACCTTGAAATAGTTAAAGCTAGGTAAGAATATTTTTTGTTGTATGTTTAATTTCCTCTTATTTAAACAAAAGAACATAGAGACTGGATCAGAGATAATGGGTAACAGTTTTGAGGCTTATGCTCCATGTTTGATGGTGGCGCAAGGTAAGCCTGACCACAATATTTGGTCGCAACATGAATTTCTGTATACTTTAAAGTGTCATAGTTAAATATCTACAGAGAAAATAAGTTCGAAAGGTTTTCTCTACAGCCAGTCATTAACCATTTAGATGGAACATGTGTCTGACAGACATGTTGGGATCATTATTTAGCTGCTAGAGTGCTTCTGCACGCAGGTACCTGGACCTGCTCAAATGCTCCATTAAACATTTGCTGATTCCAGAGGGGGTATTCCATCTAAAACCATAGCTCCCATCAACGGTAAGTATGCTTTCTGCAAAACTGCAACCATGTTTGTCAGATATATGTTCCTCATAATACAAAAACTATATATGTCTGAAATATAAATGTTTCTCTTAATACAAAACTGGGTGGGTTAAAAATAAATACATCAATATTACCTGATCCTTCATCTCCTAAGATGTGACCCCAGCCACCACAGCGGACTTTAGAGCCATTAGGGTTAATGAGAAGTGAATTAGACCCGGTGCCTGCTATCAGAACAACACCACCTGTGACACAATTGATAAACCAAATGTCAATCTTAGATGTACGTCGAAGTAATATCTGGTATATAACCTAATCCCATGTCTTAGGTAAGTCACATTCATAATTAAAAGGAAACAAACAAAACCATACTAAGATTATGGTATTAATTTATTAAACAAAAGAAAAGTGGGAGAAAAAAATCACATGAGGTAAATAATAAAAAAAAGTTTAAATTTTTTTTGATATTATATATTAAATGAGAGTAACAGAAATTGGGCAAAGTAAGTTGTGTTTTACATGCTCTAGAAGATTTTGAAATTCTAACTACTCCTAAACTGTTAAATTTTCTCAATAGCAGTTTACAAGAGTTCTTCATATGTAGAACAGAAACTGGGTGACTTTTTGGTCCAATAGCTCTACTACTTTCACCCAGAAGCAGATCTCTAAGAAGATGAAAGAATATCGGCAGATCACGTGGATGTTGTTTATTGATCTCAGGGCAGATGTTACAATTGTATGGAGCAAACTCATATTGTTCATGGATGAACTGGCATTACTGAATAAACTAACTTGAACCGTAAAATGCACAATGTCGAGAACAAAGCCAAAAGAGGAAAGTGGACAAGGACAGCGGGAACTCCTTCCCTGTTTAACATCGCTGTACAAGCTATCATTAGTCGAGCAGGAAGAAATCAGGAAAGGGTAGTTAATACAAATATGACTTAAGTTCTAGTACAGGCAGATGATGTGGTCATCATAGGGAGATTCCATCAGGGCATTAGAATGCCTTTAGAGGCAGAGAAGATTGGGCTATATATTAATGAGAATAAAACCAAGATTATGGTAATAGGAAAAAAACAGCAGGCCCAGTGGAAGAGTCACTACCAAATAGGGACTTACAGCATTGAAATATCTTCCCACTATCTTGGCTCTATGATTAAAGATATGACATGAAGAAAAGGAAGTAGGAAGAGAATAAGAAAATAGAGACAGTTTCAAGGACAATTAAAAGCAAACTTATGAGTTTTATCAACAAGCCTGAGCTGTACGAGGTCCTTATAAGGCCAGTAAACAAAAATGCTGGATTAATGTGAACCTTCAACAATAAAAGCTAGACAGTTTTCAAAGAGTAATTTATCTGTCTTATTAAGAGTCATTATCTGTCATGGATTTTAAAATATAACATTTTAAAAATAACAATTGTACCCTCGAGGTTTGTCATTATGTATTTTAACATATTTTGCTACACATTTTTTAAATTTTTTTCATATAATATTTTTTTTGGCCAAGACTCCCATTGGAGTCCTATACTGCTGCCTAACCATGGTTGTGGGTCAAAGTTCTTCATTTTGTGGGACCGCCACTCAATGAAAAAAGTCGACGTCCCAGGCCGGATTCGAACCGGCACCGCCAATAGACATCACATTGGTAAGACTGTGTCTTAACCACTGAGCTATGGGCAGCCCTCATATAATATTTATTATTTATCTATTATAATGAATATTACCATCATCAAATTTTAGAAAACTTATAAAAACAACAATATTTTTTTATCACTTATTATAATAAATATTACCATAATTCGATTTTAGAAAACCTACAAAGTTAATATTATTTTCTTAATCAATTATTTTTTTCTTCTTTATTAAATATTATTATATTTATAGTTATTTTCTTCTTTATAAAAATTAAAATAACAAACAAATATCAAATATTTTAATAAAAACTCATAAGGATACATTAATGACTAGAATAAATAAAAACTGACCTTATCTTGAATGTCAAATAATAAATATGATATCTGAAAAGTGATGGTAATACCATATTAAAATAAGTATTATTAAAAAGTACTATATTTGTATTATCAATTTTACAAGTTAGTTTTTGAACAGTCTGGCCTCTTTCGAGAGTTATCACTCTGTTATCATATTGGAGTTATTATGTTCAGTAATGTTTTTTTTTTATTAACCTCTTAAGATAGCATTCATAGGAGGAGGGAAAAAAATTGCTAACAACACATTATCATTTGCCTATTTTGACAACTTTTTTTTAGTTCTCTTTTTATATTTTTTTTTGTAATCTTAAAATATCTTTTAATTAATAGATATACTGTTTATTCTTGACACTGTGGTATTTTTATGATGAGATAATAATGTATATAAAATTTTAAATTCAATTCCTAGTTGTATACAAAACATTTTTGGTATTTAAAGTTCTTATATACTCTGATTT
>NW_027112719.1:50665-52138 GCF_000696795.3 Halyomorpha halys
TATATAAAATTATTTTATTTTTTCAAAAGCTAACCAATGAAAATTGGTATCATGGCAAGTTATTTGCTAATAGAAATATTAATGACTTAAACTTTACTTATACATAATGATTTTTAATCTCAGCCCCTTGGTAGGCATACCCTCTTCTACATCATGGAACTATCTCTTCCTGGGTCCTGCTCTTTTTCAGATGAAAGAGGAAGATTATTTGGGGCTACTGTTCTTCTGGCATTCTTCATAAATGGCCAAAATATTCCAGTCTTTTTGTTTCAATTTTGTAAATAAATTTTTATTTTATTTTATACTGCCTGATCGTATTGTTTCGAACATGATGGAATCTGGAAATGATAAATCATCTCCAGAAGGCCATCTTCCTTTTTATCATCATGCAAATATCTGATGCATGTACGTTGATTCTTTCTTGATTCTTGACCCTTTCAACGATAGAAAGAAAAGTTTATTTCTGATTGAATACTAAAACAGAATTTGAAGTTCTAACAATCTTCCTCCCTCATAAAATTTTGTCCATTATATTTTGTAGGAACTTCCATCATATGTAAATCACTTGCTAAGTTTCTTGGATTTTAATCATTTACAAGTAGTCCAAAGATAGAGTTCTTAAATTTCCATGAACTTTGTTGTTTTCTTGGTCACCAGCAGAGACTATTCTTAAACTTTATGGGTTTAAAATGTCGGCGATTGAACAAATAATCCTTACAATAAATTTTTATAGAATAAGAAATGAAAGTAATACTTTTTTTTTAATACTCAGTTATTAATCATAGTGATACTTCCCATAGCCAATAATTCAGCTAAAATACGATGCAATGTTTCATTTTTAAACATTGATACTGCTTATTCCATTTTTGCTTACTAATAATTTTTTAATGATAAATGATAATTAAAATGAAAAGTGAGCAAATGAACATATAAATTAAAAATGGCTCACCATCTTCATGCGCTACAGCAATCGGTGCTACTGCATCACTGCAGATAACGTATTTTTCGCATAAGCCAGGGTATTTCTCTACCAGAACTTGCCTAAGAGCTTCGTTTGCCGACTTCTCCTCTGCTCCGCTCAAGCTTAGGCACTGGAATGATTACTATATGAGAAACTATTCCAAAGTTGTTTAAAATACCCTTTAAAACAGTAGCATTCACATAATTAGCCTAAAAATCTGTTTTTATTAGTGTTTGATTCTTTATAGAAATTATAAACCAAGCTGTTATAATCTTTGATTTAATTTTCTTTTTCAAGAAATATTTAAAAAAAAAAACAATCACCACAAAAAATATAATCCCGTGGATAAAAGTTATGAGAAAACTTTTGAGTGCTATATAAAGTTTGCAGTAAACAAGCTGTCAAGGCAATGATTGAGGACATTAATAAAAATAGCCGTACTTTTCTGTTTTGCTACTACACAATTTTTTTAAGGTACTGTTTTAAAGTAATAAGTATATTATCAAATTATT
>NW_027112719.1:52188-68918 GCF_000696795.3 Halyomorpha halys
TATAATTCATAAATATAAGTACAGTATCAAATAAGTAATAAATATAAACATGTTACATACAATTTTATTTATTTATATCCAAAAACTATTATAGATTTTTACTTCTTTATAAAACTACACTTAATATTTTAGCATTTAATTTTTTAGATTTCAATTTACATTTATTAAAGAAAATCAAACAAAAATTGGGTTAATAGAAAGAATGTGTTTAATAATAAAAAAAAACAACACATATCGTCATTATTACGTAATAAGAGTGAATCCAATAATTTTCAAAAGAGCTTATTTCGTACTTAACCCATCAGAAAAATTCTTTCAGGATAAAAACCTATAATACATTCATATTTTTGAGAACTTGGTACACTTCTAAGTGTTTTGCATAGTTATATTAATTATTATCATGAGTATACCAGTAAATATGCAAAATCTAAAAATAAATAATTTGTTTAATTCACCTTTTTTACAGAACAAATGATATATTTCAGCTATATACTTTGAATATATTTCAATTATACTATTTATTTAGATTTAATAGTATACTAAATCTACAGCAACCAAATGCAGTTCGACAGTTCTCTTTTTCTAATAAACTGCTCAATCAAATTTAATTTATACTCATTGAAAAATTTAAAGACAATAGATTTTAAAAATCAATAACCTTACCATGGAGTTGATTTTGGTATTTCGAGGGAGACGAGCAATGTTCATTACTTCTGCAATGAGATTGGCAATCCTGCGACAAGTCTCTTCTTTTCCTAAAATCTGGAAGACATTGGACAATAAAGAATAAAATCAAACTTAATATCAGCTCATAAAAATATCTGAAATAAATATGATAAAATGTCAAAACATTTCATGATGTAAAGGTTTAGTCAAATTCTTAAGTTTAAAAACAGATTAATTCATTTGAAGAAAATCAAAATAAATGTTTTTCAACTATACATAACCTCAAAATCTTGAAAAATTAAACATAAAATTTTTGTCATTAATGTTTAAGTATTAAAATTTATTGTGTAAGTTTTTACAAACAAAAAGATATAATTTATTTATTTATTTTTTATGATACTATAAGCAGCATATTTTTTTCTAAAAGTGTGAAACCACAAAACTATCAATTAGAAGAGACCAAAACATTAAATTTTTAACGTATTGAAAATTTGTTTTAATAGTATGTATTAGCAAGTAATTAATCAAGTTGAAAAAATTAACATTTTTTTTTGTTGTTTGGCATACATTTTTAACAACAATAAAATAACCATAAATCAAAAAGTTTTCAACTTACATGGTTTCACAATTTTTACGACAGTATAAGTTATTCCATTAAAAGCCCAGAAGGCTGACAAAAGTAAATTTTTCACTCACAAAGGAAATGTATTGTGTGTCAGCATCGATTTAGATAAAAATTTCTTCTTTGGCGATTTTGTGTTAAAAAATAATTGACCTCTATCCAACCATTCCATCCTATGGACCCTGGGAGCTGAGAAAAAAATATCCCAATTCTACTTTATTTAATATATGGAGTTTGGAAAATGATATCAACACGATTCTTCCACCAAAACATTTGTTTCTCAAAGTAGAAAAATGAAAAATTATAAACATTAAAAAATAAATGCTCTTTAATCAAATTCATTATAAAATATTTAAATTATTAAGATATTTAAAATATTATAAACCAGTCTTATAGATATTTTTATATCAAAAACTTTAAAATATCGTCAAGATCAAATAATCTTTATTTTTCTTAATCTCATTAGATGTTAATTATTTTAAGCTATCTTTTTTCCTCACAAGATATGATTAAATTTATCTAATAAATGTGCGTGAGGTACTGATGGTCAGGATGTTTTGTGCAATTAAATAAAATTGTCAACCGATTAATTAAAGAAAATAAGCCAGCATTTCAATAATATAAGCTCTACCTCACTAATAAAATTATAAAGTAACTTATTTTTCATTAAATTTATTTTTAAAAAATTCAAATAAATTTGCTGTAAAACAGTTCCAATTAATGCCATAATAAAATTGATTTAATCTCTAAAATTAAATTTAAAATTATTTATTTTTTTTTTTTTGGTGGGGGGGTTAGGAAATCATTTAGCTAACCTTGAAATAATAACATTCCAAAGACCCTTCATCATCTATAGCTGTATTTTTTTTTTAAATATTTCATAAGGATATATAAAAAAAAAAAAAACTCAAGAGCTTAGATTAATAAGTGTGGAGATTATATTGTTCTATAAGGAGTTCTTATCTGGAGTGGTTCTTTGCAAAATATGATGGTTAAGATGTCATATGAAACATGAAAAATAGTTTTATTAAGATTCAATATAATTAGTAATACTTGCATTTTAACTATAATAATTATATATATTGATATAGTTTGTAATACAAGTTATAATTCTATTGTGCTGTCGAAAATTGAAAATTATAATGATGAAAATATTCATTGAATAACATCTTTACATAACATGTAAGTAAGATATTGCTAAATTTATATAATAAAAGTAAAAATATATAAATTAAAGTATAAAATAAAAATGAAAAAAATGGATCAAGGACCACATCAGTTTGTAGTGCCAACAAGTTAATTAAAATAAACAAGAAAGCTTTTCTCAGTTTTAATCAATAATTCAATTAATATTCTTATAATTTCAGATTTAACATACATTAAATAGTTCATTAACTAAAATTAAAAGATCTTAATTTAAATAAATGTTTTGTATTTTTTGAGGATAAATAATTTTTTTTTTTGCAAAATAACTGTTTACTCATTTATTCTAAATATAATTCAATATTTTCAGACTTTCTTCCAAGAAAAAAATAAATAAATAAAGAACAGAGAAGAGGAGGAAAAAAATTAATGTAACGCTAAATGAAAAAAAAAAAAAATATGGTCTCACAAGTAATTTATGGTAAATACTATCATTCTGCAAGGAGTTTAATAATGTCCAAGTGAAATTGGAAAAACTCAATCGTAAATTTGAAGAGGTATTAAAAAAAATCCTGGTTATTCAATTTTACAAATCATCAAAAACAAGTTTCTCGGAATCATTAATACAGAAAAGGAAGAAGAAAATAGAGATTTTGAATCATTAAATCCTGTAACTCCTTCAGAAATTTTTAAGTTCAAGTGAGTCCTAATTACTTCATATAATGTGGAAAAAACTACTAGGAATATAATGTTTTGTTTCAACATGAGTGAGAATGTTTCTACTTTTGATCATTAAAAAAAAAAACATTTATTTGAAGTAAGAACAAACTTTGGTTAGTATAAATTGTAAATTGAATATTCTATTGAGTAATTATAAGTTGTAGATTTAATTAGATTAAGGGTTCGATTGATTAAAAAACCATTAGTAAATACACTGTATCTTTAAGATCACCTTTTTTGTTAAATATTTGCCATTTTGAAATAAATAAATAAAACCAGGCTCTATACATAACCATTGCAATGCATGAAAAAATCATTCAGCAATATAAATAACTTTATATTTTTCAACAAACATGTTCGAAACAAAGTTTTAAAAAAAAAGAGGTCATTAGCAAGTTGTTTGTTGCGTAATTTTTCTGAAAGTTAATTTATTTTGCTAATGGATAAGATTATCTTATAAACAAAGATAAAAAGGAATTATCTCCTAAGACATTAAAAAAAAAAAGCGTGTTATTGACCACAGAATGTTTTTTTTTTTTTATTTCCATCATGGAAATATATAATTTTTTCATAAGAGGATTTAATCTCTTGAATGAAAATGATACAGAAACAAATCTTTTGAAGAACCAATCTTATTTAATATTCAACTTGGTAATATTTTGTGTTTTGATTTTATAATATTTTATAATCAACATTGAAATAAAAATTATACAAAACAAATTTTAACCATGTTTAGGAATTTTTCTTTCAATAAATATAGCGCAACATAAGGTATTTGTCCGACCAAAAAAAATTATTTTTTAATTAAAACATGTACTCTTTTTAAATGTTATTATTAAAAATTACTAAATAAGAATTAAAATAAATATGAAAATTAAAAATAAAGGAAGTTAATAAATTAAACGGTTCCAGAATGCAACCATCAGGTGAATACACAAATTAATGCTTAATTTTAGTTGTAGGTAGACTGTTTTAATTTTAACCTATTATTCAGATTAATTGTCTCAGATAGTCTCTAAGTAATTAACTTATATTAGAAGAACACATAAATACATATAATTACTCTTCTAATATAAGGTACTAAATGATTTTGACTTATAAAAAAAATAAAATAAATAGAAAAAATGTATAATACTGTGCAATGTCAATTTAAAAAAATCAAATAAATCTAACATATTTATTGATTTTGCACTGACTTATTTGCGTGGGTGGATGAGATAACTATTGATATCTCTAATAGTGAGCATAAAATGAAAAGGAATTGATATTTAAAAATACTACTGCATATTACATTTGGACGTAAACTATAGGTAAATCATTAATTTTAACATTGGAAACATTGTTGAGCATTTTACTTTAAGTTTTAATTAAAAAATAATACATATAAAAAAAAATGCTAAAAAAGTTTTAATTGAAGTATAGATACATGTAAACAATTATACAAGTAAAAGATTATCTTCATAATAATTTTAGAATTTATTACTCTAATAATTTCTTTAAAACAAATCAAAATATTACTTTTTTTTTAACAATTACTTAATCTGATTTAATTTATGCAATAAAGATAAATGTTGTTTAGAATCCTAGTCAATACTTGATATTTGAAGCTATATTTAACAATAACCTTGAAACATATTAACTGGTTATGAGGAAATAAGATTATTTGAGCTTTAAAACTGTTTTCTCAAGATTAATATATAGCTTGGAATATGAATACAAATTTAAAATATAACTAAAATTTTACCCAATAATTCGTTCCTAGTCCACTGCATTCTGCAAGAGGCTCACCATGACCATTAAATAAAATAATGGTGCTTACTGTGGCCCCCCTATAATGTGATAAAGATTTATTTAATATATATTGTGATATTTAATTCTTAAAATAAAATATGAAAAACTAAATATGTTCACATGTACACAATAAACAAACTGAGAAAATATTTCTCATTGATCAAGCATACTCATTCAACAATAGAGCGTAAACATTGATTTGTTCAGGAGGAACGTAGAAAATCTTTTTCTTGGTCCACTCTTAAACATGAAAGTGTTCTTTTTTTTTCATGCTTCCCGTCGTACTCCAGCATTATGATGAAAAGAATGATATAACACCTTATGATGTAAAGACTGCCATAGAGTAATACAAGGGTCAGATTCAGTCATCCAAAGTAAATGTGTACCTAGGTGTCAATTAACATCTGATATGTTTGCATTGAGTAATTACCTTTCTATTATATCATTAAATTTTCTATTAAAATGCAATTTCCACTATTTAAATATTTACAGAGGGCATCATATTCATTAATATTAAATAATGTAAAGAAATATTTACATCTATTTATATAAACGCCCATGAACTCATTTATTTTGTAATTAAAAAAGAATCCCAACATTCTAGGATACCTGTGCTACTATTTCTACTTCTCTCCTTTTCCATTTTTACAATAAATATAATCAAATATATATTATATTTATATATATTGTGTGTGTGAGTAAAATTAACTTTAAAAAACAATAACTATTATACTCATGTAATTATACAAAATTATAAGTAAATATAATATTCATATTGATATCTACTCATTCCATTTTAATTAATCAGTTCAATATAAAATTCATAAAAATTAAAAAAACTCTTGATCATAAATTTTGTACTATGAGGAGTTCCAGATCAAAATGCATTTTTATGCATGCACAAACATGGACAAAATAAATTTTCAGAAGAAAACAAACTTTAAAGCCACATAAATCAGAGACAAGAAATTTTTACAAAAATAATAAATGGATTTGGTCAGAAAATAAACAGAATGGATTTTGATCCTGGAGCTCCTATGAAATTAATTTAAAATCACTTATAAAAGTTATGTAGTGAATAATTTTGTTAAAATATGTACGAAAAAAAAATGCAAATCTAACTACTATTGGAAAAAACCTATGCGAATGTAAATGGGAAATAAAAATCACTCTATTCATGGAGGTTCCATTAAAATAATGAATGAATTTAATTTGATGTGTAACCAAAAAGAATATCTTTTGATTATTTTTTTAAATATTGCAAAACCAATGTGTTGAGCATTCTGTAGTGAATAAATGCAACTTGTTTATGAAGAGTATTTTAAGATAAAGATAAGTATCAGATGAAATGTTTAAAAGGAGTAACTGGACAATACAAGTTGCTTTCTCTATATGAAAGTGCAAGTGAATTCTTAAAATATTTGGAAGTGACATTGATGTATGTAAAGTACATAGTTATTTTTGATTAAAGGGAATATATTTATTTTGATAAGTAATAGATGTCTTCAAAGCAATGAATAAAAATAGTAATATATTCTCTACAATCTGTTTTCTTATTTATAAATAAGTAGAATTGTATAATTTAAAATTACTTTTCTTAAAAAAATAGAAGAAATATTTAATTATCCTGTTGAATAGACAAGGGAAAGAAATATTTGACACAATAACACCATATGAATAATCTCTTAGCTTGTGACTTACCCTTCGACTCCACCAAAAATCAAACGCCCTGGCATATTGGTGAGTTGGTTGTGGTTAGATTTCAAATATTTGCGGATCTGTAACTACTGAACACTAAGCGAAGAGATAAGAGACTGACGTGACCCAAGCTGTAACAGAGCTCACTGATAATACTGACAGCATGTGACTGCACCCTCCGTTGGGGAAGGTAAGGTTTGTAAACAGCACGATATTGCCAACTCACCAGCGAAACAAATCCCTATTCTCTCTCTCTGGTGGGGACTTTAATTTTTTATTTTTTTCATTTAAAACTAATTTCTCATTATTGTTGCGCCAGGCAATAAATTATACAAAATGAATACCCTATAATTAGTATTTTCGAGAAAGAATGTTAATCAATGCAAATTGATTAAAAAAAAACAAAAAAAAAACTATATACAATCCCGCCGGTAACATCAATCAGATTTGAATTATTAAGTAATGTTTATTTTATTTATAGGTATTTATAGCCCAAAATTTAAACTTAAAAATAAAGAAACAAACAAAAAGTCAAATAAAGGAAAAATAAAAGTAACCCACCTTGAACGAGCGGCTCGGATGTTTTACTCTGAAGCGTATGGAGGGGCGTTCCAAACACCCGCTTTAATTTAAATTGTTAAATAAGTTTTTGTTGTTGGCTGGGGCTTTAGGGCGTCAAACCCTAAGATCATCAATGCCCATAAATTGTTAAATACGTTTAAATTAGTGATCCAGAAATAGTATATTTAATAATTTCTCTATAATAATCACATACCTGTAATTTACTAGGTTAGCAAAGGTTTTTAAAAAATAAACATAATAATAACAAGTTTAGTTAATTCTTACGATGATATGGTAAAACTGGTATAGCACCGATCTCGTAAATCGAGCAACGAAAAGGTAGTAGCACAGATAATATTATTAATGTATATTTAGTATATCAATGAATTAATATACTAAATCTATATTAAAATAATATAGATTTAAATATATATTAATATTAATAGCATGTAATTGCATATTTATAATAATATTTAGTCTTCTAAGGTATTTTAATTCTAGTTTTAGTAAGCGATACAAATCGTGTTCCTGAGTTTCGGTTATTTTCAATAGCAGACTGTTTACAACAATTCTTACCTTAGTTTATATAGGTAAGATTATTTTAAGGTATAATTTGGGAAAATGATCATATATACCACTTAATAGTCAATTAAATCCCCCCCAATATATATATCTCGAACCAGTCTTAGTAAAGATACAGCGCATCAGATATATCCAGAACCTTGTACCCAGGTTTATTGAAATATTTTGCGAAGTGCCCACTAAAACAGTTAACGGATAATTCGAATATGTCACATCTACTTTAACATTCCAGATCATTGTATGAAAAGTAATTCTCTTATTAGCTAAACCAGAAAAAAATCATTGTCGAACCAATGGCGTAGCGTTTGTGTAAGTTGCCCGGTTCAGAGGAAACTTATGCCGCTCCCTTATTTAGATATTTGAATTTAAAAGAATAGCATATAAAGGAATTTTAAAGACCTATTGGCAAGCACAATCATATTAATTGTGTATTGTACAGCTAACAAATAAAAAAGCCGAGAAATGGAATAGTTGAAATTTTGACAAGATATTATCATTATTGTGAAATTTTGCTACGCAACAGCTTCGGACATAAGCTTTGATACAGCAAAGAATTATACAAGACATTGCAGTAAGGAAAATGATGTGAGTGGTTACACGAAATATTCGACCAAAGTCGCAGGCCATCCGAAGATGATTCTCGAAACTTATCATTACCATCTGGAAATTTTCCATTTTTTTTTTTTTAGGCTTGGTATAACAACAATTCTAAAAAACTTTTTTATTGTTTGAATTTACTTATATAACAAATAATCAATTTATGTAATAAGCCATTCTGCAATAGTTTGTAGCAATATGTATATTGTGAGTATTATTTAATACTAATAAACATGTTACAAGTATTTAAACAAAATAATTCTGTACAAAAGAAAAACAGTATTACTCGTATGCACTCCGTAAAAAAAAAAAAATGAAGTAAAAACAACGGGAGACGGGAATCGAAATTGATATGTGAAGTAATTGGGCTAGATAAAACGAAATCATTACAAATCTAAACCGAATCGTAAAAGTCTAATAACTAATCTAGTCCAGGCTTACCCATTTGCTTAAGTCCAAGAGGAGAAAAAAAAACAAGTTATTTAACAACAAATTTTTAATTACTTTTACGAAAACTGTATACAGTTAAGAGTAAAAATTGATGGCTGCCCACCATAGTTAGGGGGAATGAAAATGTTGTTAAGCAGATACAAAATTTCTTTCGTTGACTCAATTAAAATAGTTATTACTATTTGAGCGCACCCGAACCATATTCTATTTATTAAAATAGTTAAGATATACGCCACCTGAAGTTTATTTTATTCCAGAAAAACCTAAAATGTTCGCTCATTTTTCATTCCGTGTTCCGTATCCTTAAAACTACCTACAGCACTAAAAACTTCGTAGTACATTATTTAAATTAGGGTAAATTCTGTCTTTGAGTAAATATGCTTGGCGGACTCATCAATTTTGACTTGAATCTAAACATATTATTTTCATAAAAGTATTAAAAAATCTGGGATGAAATAACTGTTTTTCCCCCCGGACTATTTATTCTACAAGAAAGGAACGCGCCCTGACGGACGCGGGAAACTAAGACTTGGTTTTTAGAGGTTAAAGTATCATATATAATGTAGTTAGTTATCATATATAATCAGTATAATATATTTGGACCGAAAAAGAATGAAATAAGCAGAGAACTTAGAACTGTACAGAACGCTGAGTTGAGTTGTTTTTTTTTATGACCCCCTTCCTGGTCATTTATGATATACGCGGGGGAGGGGGAGAGGGAAGGAGGGTTATCTACACAAGTCTTCATTTCGTGGGACTACAACAGAAATAAAAGTCGAACCCCCAGGTCGTATTCGAACCGACGCCACAGCAGTTCCCAGAGGCCGGCCCAAATCGAGGAAACTGCATCTGCTAAATATAATCCGTTATAGCATTGCGGGATATAAGATATATGGGCTGGTAAGGTTGTAGGGCTTAGTAACGAGACCTAAAATGTTAATGAACACTGAACCGACGGGTAAACGTCCGAGAGGAAGCCCGACCAAAACGTAGAGAGGATTGCGGCTAGACTCATTTAGAAGATTTCAGTTTGAGTAGCGTCACTAGACAGATGTATGTGGAGAATAATTAGTAGTATCAACATAAAACCGTTGGGTTCGCCTCAAAAATAATATTTACTATTATTATTAGTTAATAAATTAATTTCTATAATAATCAATTTAATATTTAATCTTAGGACTAAATCTGGACAAACGACTGGCATGGAATCCTCATACAAGACTGAAAAGACAGGAAACTGCTCGCCGATTCCGACTATTACAATTTACTATACAAACGGTCCAAACTTCCAATCCATTACAAAAGACTGATCTACATGACTATTATAAGGCCTATTTGGACATACGGAGTTGAGCTTTGGGGCTCCACTAAACCATCTAATTCCTCTCGAATCCAACCTATACCTACTAACCCAACACGGCAATGCAGCAATGCTCGGTAGAGGAAGTAAAAAAAGGTTCTTTTACGTGAAGTGTAACAATTAGGGAGCCATATGTGTGATAAAAGAAATAACTATCACAACGTTTTCTTCCTGAAGGACTAAAAATCACATATTCTATACCAGGACGCTGTTACGTCTCAAATCTTATCAAAATTAAAGTCGCTTAGATTTTTTCCCCGTCAAATAATAGTAATTTTGTCGTCATTGTCATTGTTCACAGTTTATATACATATACATTAAACTCGAGACTTAAGATCTTGTTCATTTTATTTTCATATTCAACACTTTTAAAACATGCACCGAGGTTAATAGTAATTCAATCAATATTTTTAGTACGTTTCGTCTTAGACATTGTACATTAGATTTCGATTGAATTATTTTCTAGATGGAAGAATATAAAACATATCTGAGGGTATGACATCTATTTGACAAGTGGAAACATTCCTGCCCGCATATTGGCGATTCCGAAATCAATAGCACCAATGTCGCTGAATTGCTATGCACTTCCTGAAGACCTTCAAGAAGATCCGCCTGGAATACTTGATGGCCATAGCATAATTTTTGTTGTATTTTAATTTCCTGAGCACCAATTCTTCTGATTCCTTAAATCAAAACAATAACTAACACAATATAGAGATAATCAGGTTGGAAGTGGCGAGGAATGCTGCCCAAAGAACGGTGTCATCAAACAGTAGCATAATAAACTCTTAGATGAGGCAGCAAACAGACCTTACTACGCAAAAAACGGCCATTTTTGATTGTCAAGAGCATACATATGCTATACAGTTTTTGAAATGGAAAAACCCCGTACTACGCATGCTCCTGAAATATTTTGATATTTATAAGTATTTTTTTGGAACAGATCTAATAAGTCTTATAAAAATTTTAAACGTCATCAAGCTGGTGGGTACATGGGAGTACAGGATTTGGATCATGCGAACGCCATTTAGATAGTTTTGAATCGTGTTGGAACAAACCTATAAACGCAGGATATTGTCCTCCGTTCTGCCCTCACTTACAAACGGCGAGGTAGCGAGTGATTCAAGAAGCTGTTCTACGGCAAAGGTGGCTAGTTCAATTTAAGCTCATTTAGCTATTGTTGGATAATATTTAATTTCATGATATTTCAGGGAAAAATATTAAGGAGATTGTTTGGTCCTGTACAGGATGGCGACCAGTTTAGGCTGAGGCACGATCAGTAGCGTAACGTGGGTGTTCGGCGCCCCCTTATTTATTTATTTCGAGTTAAAAGACTAAATTATACCGTAATTCTAAAGAACTTTTTGGTCAAGAACAATCACATTTCTTTTCTATTGTACAGGTTAAAAATTGAAAAGTCATGAAATGTAATAAAAAATAACATTATCTAATGTGGAATTTTGTCGTCCCTTAAAAGTGCTTCGACAGAGTACCTCCCTCTCACTTCGACTCATCAATTACGCTACGCCATTGGGTACAATACCGAGTTGTACAGAATTTACTGGAAACCGTATGTGGTACATAAGTATTTATGATCTTCAGTTTAACATGTTAAAGCGTTTTAAATGGAAACACTTATGTGAAATGGAGAAATATTCCCTTCTTCGACATAACATTTAACATGGTTTAGAGTGTTACTACGTCTGTTAAATGGAGAATGACATCACTCAAAAAACGAGCTGAGATCGTCGCCATTTTGTTTGTGTATCAGTATTGTTTTGGCTATTTTTAAATCTAATAAAGCAATGGATGACAATAATAATAATGTAATGACAGTTGTCAATTATCATCATCATGTGATGATGATGATGGATAACATTTGGAATATACTTAGTAGATTACTAAATCTTAGTACAGACATATCTGAATGTAAATAATTAAGACATAATGGTTGGCCAACATTATGTGCCATGCCTGTGGTCGGCAATGCAGTAAATCCACGGTTTATGCAGAATTTTCGCTCGTCCTAAACCCATAGAATGCTCTAAAATATCCTTAAATAATATTCCACTTATCACTGTCGAACACATCCTCTACCTTTCACTAAATCTGAACAAATGATAATCCTCATAAAAGAATGAAAATATGGGAAACTTCCCGTCAATTATGATTGTTACAACACTTTTAGACAAACGTTGCAAGGTAATAAGGCCTAATTAGACTTACGGAGCCATCAAATTCCTCTCCACGGAGTAAAAATAAATTCTTCTATAAATACATATTCCATATAGTTTATATATTCCGAACCAGACTTAAATCATTCTTTAGTAAACTCTCTAACTATGCAAGCCACTAGTTCCTGACCTTATTTCTTCTATTTCTGGCAGTCTTCCGAGGTGACTGAAAATAAGAGATCTTGGAATGTAGAAATGTTATTGGAGTACTTCATTGGGTAGTTTCTTCACAAATCTTTTTTCATTATGGGCTATAAAATTTTCTGGTATGTTCAGTTTAAATACACTTGTAATTTTCAAGAAAAAAAGGAAAAAAAATGTTCGCATAAATGTGCTACTTATAATTTAAGTAAATTAAAAATTGTAATTATTTTGAACTATCGTCTGAGCATTCTCTCTAATTATATCTCATATATACACAATAAAAACAGAGAATCAAACCTTTAGTCTACAATTTCATTTAATAGTCTAGCAATGTCCAACAGACATAGATGTCCTCTACAGTATTATATATATCATATTTTAAATAAAACTACGCATTCAAACATATTTTTAACTTTAAGAATCCATTTGCAGTATTACTAAAAATATACTTTTGATTGTCAATGTGAGCTTTTGTTAAGGATGAAGGTTAAATTATTTTCATAATAATTGTGAGAACAATTCAACTACTGTTCAAAGAACAAAGATAGTGATTCTTTTCCTCAAAGTTAGGCAAGTGTAAAATTATTCTAATGCCCAGACTCATTTATTCATGCCATAAATTATTATTGAGGGAAACTAGGCCACTGTAAATGTACAGTGATTTGGTTTATTGTAGTCAGTATTAGAGCCTTCATCTAATCCCTCTTCTATGATCAATGCTAATACCAAACTATTATTTAAACATAGATAAATATATTATTAAAGATAGGTTTTGACTATTTCCATTAATTAGTTCAATCATGCTGCAATATAAACGAATAATGCTGTCGATTCTCCCGACTTAAAAAAATCCCGTTCAGCGCTTAGAAAATACCCGTTTTACCCGACAAATAGTCGCCAATTTACTCACTCTTTGAGAATAGTTGTAACTGTAACTGTATGATAGTTGCAATCATGATTATACTGTCGCTCTATGCCTGGCGTGATATCGTACAAGAGCCCAAGAGGAGAAAAAAGGCAGTTATCTCACCCCAATTTTTGATTACTTTAATGAAAACTATGTATAATTACTAGTCAATATTGATGAGTCTGCCAAGTATAGGTAGGAAGAATAAAAATGGCGGCTGTTTCAAAGCGATAAAAAAAACTAATTTTTCATTCGGAGCTCTATATCTTAAAAATTAGGAACAACACAAGAAAATCTAAGAGAACATCATTTAAATAAGAGTAAATTTGCTAAAATATGAGCCCTAATAGAGTTATTTACGTTAAATAGTTTTCGAGATATAGCTTTTTAAAAAGCAACATTTCATAAAAGATCAGTAGTTGGTGAATTTATTTTGAAAAATTTATATCTCAAAAACCATTTGACGTACAGATGTCTATTAGCACTCAAATTAAAGCTAGTTTAATGAACTATAATGTAGTTTATGAAGTTTATCTTCGTAGGAGTAATAGTTTACATTAAATTTGCTAAAATATATTGATTTATTGTTGTTTGGGAAAATTCATATTCATATGTGAATATCATAAAAACTACTACCTCTACGAAGATAAGTGTCATAAACTACTTTATAGTAAGTTAAATGTCCTTTGTTTTGAGTGCTGGCAGAAATATGTGCGTCTTATGGATCTAGAGATATATTTTTTAAAAAATCCAACATTTTATACGAACAACTAGGAATTAACATTTTGTGAGTTTATTTTGTCAAATATAAAAAAAACTACTACTCCTACAAAGATAAACATAATTAACTATTTTGTATTAAATTTAACTAGCTTTAATTTGAGTGCTGGCAGACATCTCCAACGGTTTCTGAAATGAAGTTTTTCATAAATCAAACTTATTGTCCGAACAACTATAAATCAAATTATTTAAGCAAATATCATGAAAACTACTATTACTACGAAGGTAAAGGTCATAAACGTTTTTATAGTCCATTCAACTAGCTTTAATTTGAGTGCTAATAGACATCTGTACGTCACATAGTTCCTTAGATATAGAATTTTCAAAATAAATTAACTAACTACTAATCTTTCAGTAGATTTTTATGAAATTTTGCTTTTTAAAAAACTATATCTCGAGAACTATTGGAGGTAAATAGCTCTTTTAGGGCTAACATTTCAGAAAATTTACTCTTCTTTGAATTATGTTCTCTTAAATTTTCTATTTTTGTTGGTTGTTTATAAGATATAAAGCTGCAAATGAAAAATTAGTGTTTTTTTAAGGTTTTTAAACAGCCGCCATTTTTTATTCCCCCTACCTATACTTGACAGACTCGTCAATTTTGAATAGTAATTATAGATAATTTTCATTGAAGTAATCAAAAATTGGGGTAAGATAACTGTCTTTTTTTTATTCCCGGTTCTTGTACTAATAGTACGAGCAATGTCAGTGAAGCAATTGCCATGTTAACTATCACATGTATACGTCTTGACAATGAACTATCAATAAACATACGTTAGACCAAATCCTAGTCTTCCTATTTTCTGACCATTTATATGATTTTATTTTTTTGTAATTAACATTTAGTTTACTTTGTATATGATTAAGGGATTATATATAAGGTAAATATTGGAGCTTATGACAACTAATAATTACTGCGTCAACTGTTACTATAAGAATAATTTTTTGGACGATATATTTACTAATTTTTTTAATTAGGTTATACGATTTTTTAATTGTAAATATTATTGCTGAATATTGTCCTTTATCATAATAATCAATTAATTTAGGTACAATAAACTATTAAATATATTTAAGTATTAGACTTATTATTACACCTAAACGTTTCAGAATATTTTATTTATCTTAAACTGCCTTTTCCCTTTCATATAAAGGCATAAAACCAAAAAGTTATTGAAATGGATTGGGAGAGCTAAAATTCAGCTTTCTAACAATTGTAATTGTTGTTGTTCATTGGGGCTTTAGAGCGTAAAATCCGATCGTTATCAACGCCCATGTTTCATATTTTATATTCCTAGATGTTTGGTATTCTACCTTTGATAATTTAATTCTTTTTATCATTATTATTATTTTTTATTTCAATTTATGGATTCTAAACTATTTAAATTTCAGTTAGTTAATTATTTTAATGTGATATTTAAATGTGTTTAGATTCAGAGTTTGAATCTTGTTTAGTAGGTTATTTTTTCTTTAAAAATTTAACACCAATTTTATATTACATTTAGGCGGTTATTGGTTATTGATCAGATATAGAATTAGTTAGTTATATTTTCATGCCTTTTTATCAATTCAGATATTGCGACTTCCTCCCTGCGTCCTGAAGGATTTGACGTGGTCTATGGTTTAGCTATTTTTTAAATAATTAAATAATTTTTAATTTGCTTAGTGGACTTTCATTCCACATGCAAACTACAAACTAACAATTACAATAATTACAAACTACCTAAACTAACAATTATGGTGGATTTGGATACCATTGTGAGGAGTTATGAATTAGTACGTGAACGAAAGTATCGAAAATATCGAAGTGTTTATTATTGGTCATAGATTCAATGAATGAAAACATCTTCCTAAAATTTCTAATTTATCATATGTTTCAAAAAAACGCTAAAAAACGAATGTGACTTAATTTTTCCTAAACTAATTTTTTTTTGGTCTAGTTTACTGGAAACGACTTTTGATTTTTGTAATTTTTTATTTACTTTGAACTCATTTAATATAATTGACAACCTTTTATTATTGTTCTACACACAAAAAAAGGGGAAAAAAATCTATTAGTATATAATACCACTTAATCACATTCAGTGGAAAGGTGGCATGCGATAATATAAAAAAAAATTAAAAATTATGTAAAATATATTTTTTTCCTCGGCTCCTATGATGCATTGACAAGAACCCTCCGATACGGGTCTAGTATTTTTCGAACTAGTATCACTAAAAAAGTTTCAAATTGGTGATCACACGTCCGTAGCCTCCCCTTGTTAGTTAGGTGGAGAATTATAATATAAAAGATAATTTTTCTTCCTACATCCTAATTTAATTTATTGAACAAATAAATACAACATTATATAAATATATATTAATATTAATAGCATGTAATTGCATATTTATAATAATATTTAGTCTTCTAAGGTATTTTAATTCTAGTTTTAGTAAGCGATACAAATCGTGTTCCTGAGTTTCGGTTATTTTCAA
>NW_027112719.1:68968-72603 GCF_000696795.3 Halyomorpha halys
ACACATATTAAGTGCCCTTCCTTTGCCACATGGCATTATCATTATAAGGTGGCCCAACACCTGGGTCCGCTGAAAGTGAAGGTTACAATATTGGCCCAGGAACCGCTGGCCGGGGGTACAAAGAACGGGGATGGCCCGCTCCAATGAAAATAAGAGGGGAGAGGGGTTAAGATGACTTCAGGCAAAAGATAAGTTGATAGTTTCATTTAAGTACTGTAAATTCTTTGTATATTTTCCAAAAGTTGAAGTCTCAAAATACCTTCTTTATTCTTCACGTATATTTTAGATTGAACATTATCTGCAATTCCTCATAATTTCGCAATCAAAGAACTCTCAATCAGCTACCGAAAATTAAGAACACTCATAAACGAGCACTCCAAATAATGGTGAGAGGCCTTCATTATCAATTCGAGGTCAATTGATTTCAAAGTCAATGAAATAATTTATCATATTACATAAAACCAGTCTTCCAATTTACTACAACAAAAGCACTTAATTTCAATAGCTAGGTTTCGCTTCACGTGATTTCACGGATCCGATCTTCGTTGGGATCCTTTGACAGTAACGAGTACACGTACCCGATAAGGTGTTAAAGTTACATAACAGTATTCACATGACATAACTACTAAAGTTTCTTGTGACAGGTATGATATAATTGCCGTCCATTTCCTCACTTCTGTTTTTGAAATCATTCATTATGATTTATGTGGATAACTGTGCTAATTAAAATAGGCTGAAATTTAAATTAGTTATGGGGATATGACACTACAGTTGGAGTTGTAAATAAAAACGGACGATTCATAAATATATTTTAACTTTTTCTGAAGTAACCACTTGTTTTTAAACTGTACAATTAACTGATAGAAATTTTTTTCTTTAAATTTTTTTTTTAAAGTAATCATTAACGGATCTAGACGATATAATATTGTGAGTTCCCCACGGTCATTGTTTGGTAGAGCCTGAGAGTTTGAGAGCTATAGAATACCCTCCAAGAAGAACTGGGTGTTAGGGAGCCCCTGAAATTATATAGTTGTCTCTGATGTGTAAGTTATTTATTTGAATAGTCCAGGGCGTGGAACCCCCTAATGATAGGTCTGCAGTGGTTGTTTCCTTTTGTTTTTGTTCCTACCCCTGAAACAAATGATTTGCAACAATTTTAAGCAAACTAGTTATTTTAATTCAGATTTTACTAAATTTGAAGATTATCAGTTGACTGTAATAACACTAAAATAGTAAAACTACTTATTAGTGACCCAATAAATAATTTGTCTGCTATTTTGGTCCCTTTTTTGACTGTCAATGCCAACCCATTTTCCAACAATTTCACTGAATTCTATTTATTTATTTATTTTTTTATTGATATTTACGACTTTAAACTATAATACATTTTGAAAATTTGATCTCAGTTAAAATGTAGTGACACAGGCGTGTAGAGAAACTACCCATTAGTAGTACTCTATTATTTATTTATGTCTTATTAAGTTATACAATTTAGAATATTAATATTGAAATTAAAGGAAAGCAAACACTGTTGATTGTGAAATTCTTTTTAACCCATTATATACTTTTTAGGTAAAATTAATCGGGTGGACTGATTAATTTTACCTTCAACAGAAAATTGTGTGTAACAACTATTGAGTATTTATATATATATATTGTAATATGCTCTTTTTTAGTAAATAGTATATTTTGATGTATAAACGGTTTTAATATGTTTTATTTTATGTATCATTTTAATATTCATTTGTTTTTTTTATCCAAAAAGCAAACTAACCAAGTTTCATTGTTTATAATAACTTCGTGATACAAAAAAACAAGATGGCGGTATGTTGAATCAAGGCTATGTTGAGCTGATTCAAATATCATAAAAACTATTTTAACTCTTCCCATCATAATTGAAAATACAGTAAATTAAAGGAAAAATAGAAATCAAGGAATAGTGCAAATGAATAATATTCAGAAAATAAATCATTTGGAAAAATCCCTAACTGTTGGGGGACAATTGATGTTTACATGTAACCTCAAGGAAGGTTTTCGCTTTGACAAAGGTCACTTTTGTCTGGGGCTCCAAGGAGAGAGGATGTAGCTTCATCAATTTCTGTCCAGCATGAAGAAAGAAGCCATCTTGGACGCCAAACAATAGGAGGAAAAAAAACATCAAGGATCTCAAAAGGAAGACCGTGAGCTTGGTTAGTTTGGTTATAACTAAATTAGAATATATTTGTAAAACAGATGTAAATTTAATTAATTGAAATTATTGTAAATGCCTGTTCTGATTGTCTAGCAACCACACGCCCTAAGATTAAGAGTCTTTCTTTTTATATAATAAAATTATATTATCCATTTAAGAGTAAAGTTCTTAAATAAGAACCCAAGTTATCTCTTATATTTGAAAAAAGTTTAAAGAACTATTCAGATTCTTTTTATTTTATTTTTATATTTTTAAAAATATTACAATATATATATATTACAATATATATATATTGTAATAATTTTAAAAATATTACAATATATATATTATAATGGAAAATAATTTAGGTAGATTATAAATATTAATTTATCACAAACTCAGTAGTGTAGATATTTTAACGAAAGGATATCCAAGCCAATTTCCAGGTTAGTAACAACCCCTTTTCTACACCCAAATATTAGGCAGCCTGCAGGAACATAGGCAATAGAGGCAAGTCGGAAGATTTAATGCGAGCTTACAGTTGGACAAGGAAGATAAGCTGCCACATAAAAATGCCTTCAACTCAAAAAACCAAAAGAAATATCTTAAGAGGAAAATCAAAAATTCATTTGGTTAATATACTCGCATGCCACCATCTATTTTAAGTAAATTGGTAAACAGGATACCTGTAATAAACTAGATTATTATATTGCAGCATCTCCCTTCCCCCTGAAACCCAACTTTAGAAACTAATTGTTTGCATACAGGAACAATTTAAAGCTAACTAATTATTTTAATACATATTTTGTAGTATTTTACTAAATTAGAACAGTGGAAACAACTGTCATGTTAACTATCATATGTATACACTTTGACAACGAACAATAACAGTAAAATTATTTATTAGAAACCCAATAAATAGTTTTTCTGCTATTTTTTTGCTTTTCTTGCCTGTAACCTAAGCCATCATCCTTCGATTTCACTAAATTCTATTTATTTATGTCTTACTAAGTTATACTATTTAGAGTATTAATATTAAAATTAAATGAAAGCAAACACTGTTTATTGTGATATGCTGTTTAATCTATTATAAAGTTTTAAATGAAAATAAAAACTATACTTGATTTTTAATAACTTAACAATTGATTTATCAGTAGTAAAAATATTTTAAATTGATTGTTTATGTTTCTCATGTTATTAAACTTTTCATATATATTTTTTTGAAGTTTATGTTTGTAATGCATATAATGTACTTGTGTTATTGAGTTTTTATGTATGTATTTTAATTTACCTTCATCTATGTATTTAATTACTTTTAAATATGTTTTAAATTATCTCAATGCTTTAAAGTACTTTCATGCTTTAAATTAAGATAGATATTTAATTTATACATGTGATCAATTTCATTTTACATTAATTTACTTTTTATATATCTTTTTATTAGTTTGTTTCAGTTTTGATATAT
>NW_027112719.1:72713-95607 GCF_000696795.3 Halyomorpha halys
TTTTACAAAACTATTTGAAAAATTGATTTTCTTAAATAACAAATATATTATGAATTTTTAATGTTGTAACCAATAATTTGGAGAACTAACTAACAAGTCAGTATGTTTGAAACTGAGTGTAAAGATGACTGATCTGGAAGAATATATGAATAGAGAAATATACTGTTAGACATTTAATGATTGAATCTATAAAGTTACTACATTTACTTTAATTATTAATAGAAAAAAAAAAGTGTTACTAGGCATGCATATTGTATAATAAGATCACAGCTTAAAAAAAAATATGTAAAATGAATATTTGATTATTATTTAAGCTTAAAAATTAACTCCTGAGTGCCTCATAAACTTCAATTTGGGAACTACATCAATATTGTTGGAAATTATCTGTATCTGACTGGTAGACAAATAACTAAATGTAATTAAATTGTTATCAAGTATTATTTCTAAAATTTAATATTTTATTAATCTTCTGGTTTTGAAAAATGTAATCTAGATTTATATTTAAAATTGTAATAATACATCAATTTCTCCAGGTATGTTTCTAAGAAATTTATTTTCAGGGCAGTTATACTTTTAGCAAGGTGTAAAATAAATTTAATTATTCGATATAAATTTCACAAATAAAGGAGGGCCTTGTTTGACACTTAGTGACAAGCAAGTTTCTAATCATATTTACTTTTGTTAATAATTCTCTGTTTTTAGTTTTAGCATTTGTTTATTATTTATACTTATCGATTCCAGTTCATTAATACCTCAGGAGCTCTATGTTTATTCACTATTGTTTATTATTATATCAATAATATAACATTTTTATCTATAAAAATATATTATAACTTGTTTATTAATTACTTGTGTTATGAAATTTTCGTGGAAATAGAAATAACATAACCATTTTGAAGATTTATATAAAATTATTTGGTAGTTTCAAAATATAATCTTTTAATTTTTTTTTTTATTTTGCTACAAGATTTACCTTGGTTCCCCTTAATTCCCCCCAAAAAGACAAGATAAAAAAAATATTGATTGCAAATAAAAATGTTATACTTTAAATAACTGAATTTGATCTCAAAAAGTTGGGAGATTTGAGAACCTACCTAAAACTGTGAATATTTTGATAAAAAATTTTACATTAAGGGACATTTGAAGTTAAAAGCAATACCAATATCTCTTGGGTTAAGCAATTGTGATTTTAATTCTATAATGCTTTTTAAAATAAAAACAAATTATCAGGTGTCAACATTTACACCAGTTAAATAAAACTTTGAATCAAAAAGTTAGGAAACTTAAAATCTTTCATAATATTTTAATTTAGTTGGGTAGTCCATTAAAAATTGTAGAGAAATTATAGATATTATATACTCTTCTCTTGCATCCAAAAAAAATTTGTAGCAACATTCCTTATAAAAACTATACTGTTTTACTTTTAATGTAATAATTTTAAAATTCTTGTTATTTAATATGTTGTTTAATTGTGTTTTATCAACATTAAGTGAAAAAAAAAAATTTATGTGGTAATCTGAATAGTTTAGATAATAAAACTGTGAATACTCAACACTATAGAATAAATCATAAGAAAACATTTATTTGATAAAAGATTGAAATCTACATTATACTCAATTTTAAAATCCAATTTAACAAAATATAATAATTTCATATCAGTAATTAGTGAGGAAATCAAGCATCTCTATCAGGTAGTGTCATCTAGTGGCACAAAATGAAAGCTCTTACATTAAGATGTAGTCATTTCAAAAAGAGTTTTTTCTCTGTTACAATCATTATTTCTATAATTTAAAACATTTAAGTATAGTTCATCTATTTCATCATGATATTGTTATTGAATAATTTAAGGTTTATTCAATGATGTGTTCAAAACCAAACTATTTGTTCTAAATAAATCAAATTTGAATTATCTCATTTTCGTTATCAATTATTTAATTTAATAAAAAAAAAATATCTGCTATTTATTGAAAACTAAATTATTGTATTTTAGCTGAATATACACGTTTTTTGATAGATATGTTGGAGATTTTTAGAATTACGATTTTTATTCTTTATAAATTTATTTAGTTATATTATTGACATTAAAATAACAAAATGTTTGTAACACAACTCTTATTTTCATTATTTGGAATGCATGTAAGTTTGTCATGAATAAAATTATTAAACATGAATTGATGTAGTATTATTTTATTGAAGAATATAAATAAGTTCTTGTACTTCTATAAGATAATTTTAAATGTATTGTATTTCAAAGTCATTAATGTTTTATGAACCTAGACTTTTGTAACATATTAAAACTTCACAGCGACTCCTATTTTCGACAGAACCATGACAAGTTATTTGCCATATGTGGAATAGAAACTGAAAATATTTTTGAATTAAAGATAGAAATAAGATATGCAAACATGTCATGTTTCCGTTTTATTCCTATGATCTTAGTTCTCAATATTTTTCATAGCTTATGTCTTCAATCCAAACAAAAACATACACAAAAAATGTAACTTTCTTATTATTATATTTTCGGGACTAAAAGTAGGTGATGGTATAATATCATGATTTTGAAGTAAGCTTATTCAATTTAAAATTTAAGGACATGAAATAAGAGTTAATAATTGATTTAAGTGAATAAGTTTTTATTTAACTGTAGATATCATTTGTAAAATTGTTTATGTTTTTGGTTTAATTTTCATTGACTATTGTTGATTGCTTGAGTATGCTGAAGATTTGGTGCTGTTAGGAAGGAACAAAAATCAGTACTATATTTACATTATGATATATTTTAAGAGATTTTATTTACTTTTTTTTAAGCTATTTTATTTTAGTATGAATGTGATCAGTCAATACTATTACCTATTGCCTACAGCAGTGTGGCAGATTGTAATATCTATCAATAAATAATGTTTTTGAATTTAGAAAAAAATAAACTTTACATTATGAGCCCAGAGACCGCGATCCATAGCTATCGATTTAACTCCTCTGATCAATAGCATTTCTAGTAGATCAAGCAGTGACCAATGTTTTTAACCACTAAAACAGCTTGTTACAAGTTTGTTCAGATGTTTGTTTTAGAAGTCGGGGCACTCTTTATAAAGTAAAACCACAATAGTCCTTTCTGTAGTTTCCCTGACCAATGCTATCTTCATCCCATACCATCTTCAGCCCCTTTACACCTGTGATACATAAATTAAAACTTATCAAGAATTAACTGAAAAGTGGATTGGTTCAAGTAACATCGAGCAATTCATCGTTGATATTAAAAATTTAAGTATTTAAATAAACTTGTAAGTAATCAATGAAAGTACCTCTTTTAAATGTTTAATATTTCTTTTCAATATTAGTTACTTTTCAAATATTAAATAAATTAATGATTTTAATTAGAAAATTTAAAAACATCAAGTTATAAATAACACATAAAGCTTTTCAGGAAATAATTTAAAGGGCACCATCTCTAATCTGGAGGATTTTCATATCCTCAAGTCCTTTTGGATAAAGATGGCTCTGGCGAAAATTATAAGCAAAACATCCACGAAAGCCGATAAAGAACTAAACCAAAATCAAAATATATTGTTAGTAGCAAAAGTAGCGACGAATTCGTTGATACAGATACGAAAATAATAGCAAGATAAATTTGTGGTACATAACTAGAAAAAACAAGTTCAGTAGGAAATACAGCATGGAATGTGTGTAGTGTTTGTTATTTTGGAATTATTAAATCGATCAGTTTTTTGATATCAAGGCTTTGTATTGAATAATTGTACCGAAAACGGTAGGTCCAACATTTAAAGGTGCCTCTACGCGTTGGCCAAACAATGGCAAATTCGTACATGCGCTACCCTGTGGATTGGTTATTTGGATTAGCGGGTATATTAGCAGGTAAGGAGTGGAGGAACTGTATAGGGCTGTGACAGGCCAAGATTTTAATAACTAAACCCTCTACTTCTAAAACTAAGTGGCTGCAAGGTTTAAACAGAAACGAACTCCAATTATTAATAGAGGTTCTTACAGGTCACTGCAGACTTAAAAGATATCTTAAGATATGTGGAGTAGTCCATGATGAAACCTGCTGCTTATGTGGACAGACTCCAGAGACTGGCTTACATTACATGGCAGATTGTGGTAAGTATGCGTCACTAAGATACATGCTTTTAGGGAGTCCCTTTTGAATTTCATTAGAAAATCGAAAAGGATCGATATAGAGGAATAAGATATATTAAAGAGTCATTGCATTGGGTTGTCTTGAGGATTGCAAAAAGGTCCAATAGGCCCACTTGCCGGACTTGTTCTCCCCAACATTACCATTACCAGTACCAGTAGCTGGTATAAGTGCGCAAATCAAAGGGCGCTTATGCTGCATCCACACGTTTGTGTTTTAATTAATTAAAGAATTTCCACGATCTTGGAAATCAATGATTAACTCTTGTAATGTAATTTAAAATTCTATCGATTTGGTATAAACACATTATTTTAAATATTGTTAATTAACTTTAGCAGTTTATTTTTTATTTATCATAGCTCAAATATATATTTGATATTATATGTATTAAAGATATTATATGTCTAGGTAATAAATTTTCTGATAAAAATTATAGAACAAAAGTTTTTATAAGAATTTATAGTTCTTTATTGCTGTTATTTGCATTTCTTTTCATTTAGCCTGTCTTTATTTTGTTCCTTTTTATAGCAAAAATCGAATGTTATAAATCGATAAAAGTCAAAAGAACCGAGATGCATATCGACATTTGTTGTTTTCTTTGTTAACGAAGTATTTGTACTAGTCTTGGATTAGCGAAAGGTAATAAATTTTTAGGTCCAGTATAAGAGGCTACACAACGCAGAATATCGTTACAATTTACCTTTTAAACCGTTGATGAACTTAGACGTTGGTGGGAGGATTATGTTGAGGATTATCTTTGGAATTCGGACGGTGGTCAGTGGACTCAACAGCAATTGGTGGTTTTAGTATTCGGTTCGTCAAGTCATGGATTATCATTGTTTACAATTTCTATCGCGTAAAGCGTAGTTAGTCTCTTTTTTACCTCAGGTCTTTTAATAGATAAGATAATGCTGGTACATAATGGCCCGTTTTGACGTGACAAATATCTGTCATTGTAGTGCTATCAAAACAATTGTACGATTTGGTTAATGGATTTTAAATACTGATGATTTAATTCGACAAAGAACAACTGTCATCATAGACAATTGAGGTAAAGTTACTGGTAGAACATAAACTGTGAATTAATTAATTTCGTTGACTTTTAAAAGAATTTTTAGGAAATTATTATTCTCAAAATAATCTCAGAATAATCTTGGTATTATGTTATGATAAATAATTCCTGATTAAAGGTAAAACATTTTAATTAATAAAAAAATAATTTTTAAGCTTCAAAGTTTCTGAGGGGACTAAAGCATTAATTACTTTAAAATCTCCATTTTCTTCGTTGAGGATTTAAAGAAGCGTGTTTTTATTCCACAGTGAAATTTAAGAGCCTGAATTTTCAGATTTAATTACAAAAATTTGGAGTGCTTCAAGTAATTAGGTCTTTTTTGCCATGTACAAATGATTTATATGTATAAATCATTCTCTAATCCTATTTCTTCTCGTTCTTTATTGTAGGTACAGCGCTCTGTTATAATGTGCAGTTATAATGTACATATCTGCGGAGTTCCTCTCGTGGCACTCTTGAGTGTCTTATCCTGAGGTGGGTCATTACATGTTCGCTTCTTGTTAGTTCTAGATTTTTTTCCTAATAGACCACAATAATTCTAAGTTTGTTGTCCCTCTGTTTAAACCAATTTGACTTCCATTTTTCGAGTCCCTTCACTAATCTATTTCTTACCCAATTACCCAAAAATCTATTTCTTTGCTGAATGCAGCAGTTACTAGTATGCCTTCATTAATAACTTTTTTTGCCTTGGTATCATAAAGTTCATTCCCTTTGATACACACAGTAACCGGGTAGCCACAAAAATTGAACCTTACCTAAATAATATATATTTGGACTCCCTGGGGATCATACACCATCACCTGCATGGGAATTAGCTCGGAGATTATCCATTGTTTTATTTATTTGTTTTAATATGCGGACCTGTCGATTTGTCTGTTGCGTGACGTCCATTTAACAGACTCTCAACCATGTGTTATATCGTTTTAAGATGGTTAAGGAAGGAATTATTTCTCCATTAAACATGAGTTTTTCCATTTAACACGCTTTAGCATGTTAAACAAAAGATTGTGAATACCCCTAATATGCTTGAGAGATCTGTTAAATGGAGAATGACGTCACGTAACAAACCAGTTGAGTTCGTCACCATTTTGTTTCTTTTCTTATTAGGTTACTTGCTCGTAGTTTTTGTTTTAATTGTTTAATAGTATTGTTTTCGATGTTTTTAAAATTATTAAAGCAATGGATGACAATAATAATAGTGTAATGATAGTTGTCAATTAGCTCATCTTGATTCTCTTCCTCACAAGTGAGAAGATCAACAAGACACTCAGTAGCCAAACTTTCACACAACTTCCACTTTTCACTCAATTTAGGCATGATGAAATCAATTACATAAATCAAAACTTAGAAGTAAACAATAAATAGAATTTTTGGAAGGAAAGGTTCCAAAACAAGTTGCTTAGAAAATCCGTTAGGAGGTCTTATGCATTTAACATGATTTTAAATAGGGCTGCTCACGATCCTATACTTATTACATTAAACACGGTAACACATTTTACATTTAACACAACATCATGAATACCCCTATTATAGCACTGCGGCGAATGAGGCTGAAAGATGAGGATGTAAGGTCGGGAGACTTAGTAACGAAAGGATCCCTACAACATCAACAAACACTAAACAGACCGGTAAACGTTCGAGTGGTCGACCGAAACATAAATGGGAGGAGTACTTTAAGACTGATTTAGTAGATTTGGGTTTCTCTGTGCGGGCGTCACTGGTCGGATTTATTTAGACAACAGATTAGTGGCATCGACATCGAACCTTCGATCTGAACCTTTATTATTATTATATAAAAATTAATAAATAAAAGCACAAATAAATAAGAAATAATTCATTACTAGCGAAGTTTTACGCTATTAAACAAAAAGATGGGAAGGTGGACGGACAAATATGATCTAAAGCGAGATGAGTATAACTAATTCTACTAAAAATATATTTTGATTCTTCAATCCGATTCGATGATAATAAATTTACGAGGCATATTATAAATTTTCTGCTTAACTAGACCGATTGTGGTGAGATATCAATAGCCAGAGACCTATTCCTGGAAGAGTATATAGATGTGAGAAGGGTACTGGAGCGTGGAGCTTGTCCAGTGGGTTAGAGGCACAATGGTAGCCTATTAACCTGACAGCCAGCTGGCCATAGCTTTGTGCACCCCTAATGACCAGCTCTCACAAATAGCCATATTATTGACTTCTGTCCTTATTGACTCCAGCTCCAGGTAGTTGGGACCTCGCACCTGGGGACTTCTCAAGAGTCGGTACCTTCTCAAACGGCTTCTGTTTTGTCCGCTAGTCATCTCCAGCACTTTATGGATACGTCTCTCTTAAAAACTATTTCCAAAACGATCTCATAGCTCTCATCCTCAGGAGAAGTTTTCTCACAAAGGTTCTACGGTCAGATTTGTAACAGAAGTATCGTCATCTTTTATTAGTACATGGTTGAAAAAGAATCTTAACAACAGATAGCACAACTGGACCTTAGTAACCGATAAACAAACCTTTTCTAATCTGATAATACAAATCCATCAACACACAGTACAGCGAAGTTGGTGTGTTTTTACTTTCGGAAGAACGTTATAAAGGTGCTAACACAAAATTCTAGCCTAGCAGAACAAATCTCTTCCAGTGGTCCATTGGACATACCCAAGGTAATAAATAATAACTTAACGAACCCGAAGGTTCTATGCCGATACCACCAATCGACGTCAACTTACATCCCTCCAACTCAAATCTACCAGATCAGTTTTAACGCATTCTTCCATCCTATGTTTCGGTCAACGCCTCGAACATTTACTCAGTGTATTTCGTCTTAACATATATCTCCATTTAACACAAATTTTTCTATTTAACACGCTTTAACATGTTAAACTAAAGATCGTGAGTACCTCTAATCTGTATATTCACCGGACGAAGTTCCCTCAATTCTGTGTTGTGTAGCCTTTTAATTTCTCCGGTAGTTCATTTCTTTTCGGTCTAAATATTTTATTTTTAAAAATCTTAAATCGCCATACTTCTCTTAGTGCAAGAAGCCGCTTTTCAAATCAATAAGAACAGTGGGAGAGAGAGAGAAATACTTTATTCATATATGCTGCCTAAATACATTAGGTTGCTATCTTACACAGCATACTTATCAATCTTTAATCGGACATATTTACATTACATATTCATGGTATAATCATAAAAAAAAGATATACAATAATAGGATATAATCAACATTTTTTTTTCACCACTACAGTTTCCTTTTACAATCCATTTCGGTCTGTACAACCAATACAAATGTTTCACTCACTCCCATTACAATACAAATTCGCTCTCCGGAATTCACCCTCCTAGATCCTCTTCAGTGACCCGCCAAAAAAATTCAATATAATACGGTAATGTGAGATCAGACCATCATTCATAGTCACAGCAGTAGATCAGTCTATCAAGAACAAACAACTAGATACATTTTACAAGAATAAGAATAACATATAGATTAAGAGGAAAATATAATAAAAAAAAAAAAAAAAAAGAAACCCCGGTTACAGGAAATACTTGAATGAATAAATACGTTTAAAAAAAAAACAAAAACAAAAAACATAGTATTAATAAATGTTTTTAATTGTTTGTTGATAATTGTTTGTAAATTCTGACTTCTAAGGTGTGAGCTAAACAATTTCGAAATAAAAAAATAACAAGCATTTATCACCTTTAACTTCTTTATTTCTTCATCAATTTCGTTTATCCTAGTTACCGTAGAATGTAAATACTTAAACCTATCTACCTGTTGGAACGTATTTTCTCCTATACATTTTCTTCCCATATTACTATTGCGATATTATTTGTCATTATGTACTATTGTGTATTATTTTGTGTACTATTGAAATATTATTTGTCATTTTCTTATTTAGTTCATTATCTTCGATAATTGACCTTTTTAATATCGACTACGAAAAATAATGTTAGCCTCTCAAAATTTGTGGTTTTCGTGTTTCAAACTAGATAAAATCCAAAAATCGAATTAAAAGCTGCTTTTCCACCGTTTACGGCTTTTCTTCAAAACAACAGGTCAGATTATTTTGAAATTAGGCACAAATGTTACCGGTCATCTGGTGATAAACCTCGGAACTAATGTGGTAAGGAAGAAAGAATAAGGAAAAAGATGGTAAAAAGAAGGAGACAAAATTGTAAATATATATGTATTCTATATAAAAATAGTGAAAATCAATAAATTAAATTATCCATGTAAAGCAATTTGGAATTATGTTTATGTAGATGACAGGATTGTAAAGGTGTATGAGTATAGGACAATTGTCCTGAAACGTTGTACAATGAAAAATATAGAATAGATTATATTCAACTTGGAAGTTTTTTCACCTCAAGTTTTAAAAATTTAAATAATCCAACTTCCCAAAAATATATAATTTGCCAACTATTGTATTATACCATACAATCATTTGTCTTTTTTATGTAATCAGTTTTTTATTTTAATTTTTCTATATTTTATTCCTTTTTAATAATTATTATTTTAATATTTATTCTTAATAATTGTGTTTCTTTTATCTTTATATCATATTTTCGCTAAACATTTCCTTCTCATTCTAATTCTGTACTCTTATGATTGATTGGAGAAGGTGGTCAACCATCTTCTCACATCAGTAATCTACTGTCAACTATCTATACCTCATTCTGTACTTTTACTTTTGTTTATTATGGCTGTTATCTGGTTTTGTACTTAGCCCTGATGAAGGCCTGAAATTATGGCCGAAACATTGACACTAATAATATCGCTAACTGCACCGCGACTATCTCCTTACCAAAGATAATTTCATTTGAATCAGATTAACAGCAATTCACAAAAATAAAGTCAAATTTTTCCTTCTGGTACAACTCTCCCCCCAAATTGGTGGGTGAGGGGGAAGTCAAAATAGAAGAGCAATCAAAGCTCTACGTCAGATAGGATCTGGAAGGCCCGGCTTAATCTGTATTTGGAGTCAGCTGGCCGTTAATGGGCACAATATATATACAATATGAATTATGGCGGCCATACATATATATTGGCCCATTACAATATATAATTGCTTCCCAGTTGGAACGGCATTCACCTCCTCACTAGGACTAAATATTCAATTATTTGTTTGTTTTATTTTGTCTTTTAATTCTCTAACTCCTCTCCACACCATCATTATTATCTATACATCTCTCTTATCTCCTTCTATAGCCGTCATAACTGTTAACATAAGCATATATTTATGTTTTGTTTTTTTTCATTCTTTTCTTTCGTAACATCCCTTTAGAAAGTTTGGATTCCATCGAATCTGGGATTGATATGAGTAATTAATATTAAATTTTCTTCTAAATAAATCTGTTCTATAATCAAAATAAAAAGATAAAAAAATTTCGACATCTACTTTTTCAAAGCCTTATTTTTTGCTTACTCTAGAAGTATATTTTTTTTTTAATCTAATGAATTCTGTTAAAAAATTTTGACATAACTATTATTTTTAGAACAACAGTTTAATAAAATTAAACAACAATTAAGGGTACCCACATTATAAAACTAGGTGAACCCTAGGAGGGGTCCAGAACCCACAGGGTTTACTCAAAGCTACAGTAACAGAATAAGGGATTTGATCCCTGGTGTTCGGAGGTAGTGCATAGTGCCCCTTACCTCTATGTCACCCCACCCACAAAATATTTCTGATGCTTCTATTAGCTTCTCAAGATTTTAGTTAACTGAATACAGTCCAATAGTTTTGAAATGAAATGAAGGTTTTGAGACAATTTTAGTAATATATTTTTAAAATTTGTCATATCGATGGTTTATTTAAGAGTGCTGCTAAGTACATTTTCACTAGCTTTATGAAAAATACAATTAAATGTTTTCTGTTTTAGGAAAAATACCAATTTTCAATCATTTTGACTGAACAGATTTGGATTTTATAACACAATAAAATGCATTATGATTACTTATATCTTCGCCCTACATGATTAAAAAAATCGTATCAGTATGAAGTATTCTTTTTACCAAATGTTAATGTATGGAATTTCAAATGTAAGGTTTTCTTTATTTTTTTTTTTTTGTAAATAAAAATTCTATAGCCGAAACTTATTTTAAAAGGAAGATAGTCCGGATCCGGTAAAAAATAATCAAACAGTAATTTTACTATTTATATTTAATCAACGTTTCGCCCCACGTTGCACGGCTTTTAGAGTCGAAGTCAGAGCGAAAATAAAAACAAAAGAAAAATAAACAAAGTGGCTTCACTTTTTTTTTCAGTCTTTCACAACTTGGGGCGAAACGCTTGCTCATAGTTTAGTCACTATTTGAGTTTTTTTTACCGCACCCGGACTATCTTCTTCTTAAAATCATTTTCAGCTATAGACTTTTTATATACAAACAAAGAAAAAACCTTACATTTTAAATTCCATAAAAAAAAACAATGAAATAATACATTTCATTGTTTTTTTTTATTGAACTGACTTCGTTATAAAATTTAAATCTGTTCGGTCAAAATGATTGAAAATTTGTATTTTTCCAAAACAGAAAACATTTAATTGTATTTTTCATAAAGCTAGTGGAATTGTACTCAGCACCTCTCTGAAATTCAGTTTTTTATATATACTGAAACATTTTAAGTTTCGGTGATGAGCCCTTTTCAAAATTCACAATTCAAATTATATACTACTTCTAGAAAATTTGGTATCTATACTGAGTATATTGAATATACTACTTCATTGAGACTTTTGGTAAACAATTCCTCATCTGTTACATACCGCTACATTTTTTTTTAATCTCTCGGGGAAATTATTTAGGTAATCATAATGCATTTCTTGTTTTTTTTATTGAACAAACTTGCTTATAAAATCTAAATTTTTTCAGTCAAAATGATTGAAAATTTGTATTTATCCTAAAACAGAAAACGTTAATTTTCAAAAAGCTAGTGGAAATGTACTCAGCACCACGCTTAAATAAGCCATATGACAAATTAAAAAAATATATTACGAAAATTTTGAGACTGATTTTAGCCTTCATTTCATTTTAAAACTATTGTACAGTATTCAATTAACTTAAATCTTTAAATCTTTTATTATTAAACACGGTATATAAGCGATTTTCCAGAAACTTATTTTAATTTTGAAATTTTATTTTTCACTCGAGAAGTAGTTAATTTTTATTTTTATGGAGGATTGACGTTCTCGATGAAAATTTAAATTATCTACATAAGATGCCCAGAGAATAACTTATCTAAAATTGGATATAATTCTAATTTTGAAAAGAGTTTACCACCGTAAATTAAAAATTTTCAGAATATACGAAAAACTGAATTTCTGTTGATTCATTAAACTTATTTGAGTGCTTTATTTTTTCCCTAAAATTTTTAATCGCCGTCTACATTATCACGTAACCAGTATACAAAATACCTATTTTTAATATATACCAGATAAGCTCTCATCGATACTTATTTACTTCAGAAAAGTATTAACTCAATTTTCGATCCAGAATTTTTATCAGATACTTGTTAATTTAACTACCAAGACATGTAATTTTTTAATAAATGTACATAAGTGCTATGTTAAATTAAAAAAATTATCACTAAAGTTAATTGACATGATTTGAAACCATGTGTTTACAACAAATTTATATGATTTTAGTATATACAATCTTTAACTAGATTTAATTATTGATTCACAAGTTTTAGAAAATTAATTAATTAATTAAAATAAGAAGAACAAAATATTTGTATGTTGGCAGTTTTAAAACATTACTAACTAAGCACATAAGTTTGGATGCATCACAAGTACTTGTCCAAACGCACTTTCCTTCGTGCCCTGAAATAGACACTCGCTGGATCTGCCACAAATTCGGACTTGTACTAGCCAATCAATAACCCAACCAAAATATTTATATGATTGTTTTTTTTTAATAATTTATTTATTGATATTTACAACTGTATACATATATACACCAAGTAAATTTGCTGTAAGTGATATTATGACATGATAAAAACATGTGGAGAATCTACCCATTGATAGAACTCCAAAAACATTTCTAAAGGAGAAGATCTCGAGGTCATCTTCTTTTCAGACGTCTAGGAGGATTATTAGGTAGTGAAGGAGAAGCCAGGTTAGAAACAAGTTGGTTTGGGTGGTTGGGAAGTTTATTATGGAAGGATTGGTATCTGGTTCTGGCCAAATCGGCAACATAGGGGACATTGAGGTCCTAATATTTATATGTGAATTGAGTTAGTGTTAGAGTGCCCTCTGATGTTTCTTCTGTAGTGCTTGCTTCCTCCTTCAGTCCTCAATCAATTCAAAAGTAATATTCCGTCAGGTAGAATTAAGTTTAGGCTGGATCTTGAGACAGGCAAGATGCTAACAAGCGCAGGAGGTTAGCAGCTGCAGACAATAAAGCGATTCCGAATGGAAATTAATGTACGCATAGAGAACATTATTCGATACCTTTCCACCGTCGTGACCCGCTCGTTAACGAACGCCCCGGGCTGCTGAGGTCAGTGGGGAAGACATGCGAGGGTCTTCTGGGTGCGATGATCAGGAGTTCTCTGCTCGATATCAATGATGATGGTATTTCACGACCTGGGTAACCTTTATTGTTATTTTGTTCACGTGTTGGCAGCACTGCCTCAGGTTCTTATGTATATCAATGTATTCAATATTTCGAAACGGGGGGGATAGGATAGGAGGGCTTTGCACAGGGTGATGGCTGAGGTTAGGGATGCAAATATCGAACAAAAACATCCACATATCGTGTCGATAGAATTTAAATATATCGGAATAGTAATTCGATATGTCAACAGAAAATATCGATGTATAGGTATAGTACAGGCCTTGATATTTTTTAATATTTGAAAGGTAGAGACGAAAGGATTTACGTTGAATCGAATTATTGGGTAATAAGGTAGGTTGAGATAAGATGCCTTCTCATCTCGTTCTCCATTTTACAAACACTGAAGTTTCCTTGCAATGACTGAAAAAATTGCCAAAGGTTATTTCGTTCCATTTTTTTTTTTTTTTTTTTTCAGATTTTGTTTTATGCTCTGTCGTTGTTTTCATTCTTCCGTTTCGTCCTCACTCCTGTATTAGGTGTCAAGAATTGTTTACTTGTCTACTTCAAAGAGGATTTTGTTCCCTTCACCATTATTTTAACCGTTAATTCCTTCTAGAAGTTAGTTAGCGAGTCTTAGTCTTATCAAGCACTTTGGAGTAAAGAGAGAAATGCTAAGTAGAGAGCCAGTTTCAATCAAGGGGGCTTAATTATTTTTTGGGAAAATAAATAATATTATATAAAATCCAAAAAAAATGGAAAAAAAGAATCATCATCGAAAATTAAATATTTTCCAAATATATAAAAAGTTAAATTTTTGTTGAATCATTGACAATTTTTCCTCCTAAAATAATTGTCTACCTTATCATGAAATTAGCTTACGAAATATCGGTCTTCATGCGTACGTGAAAAAACTCTATTTTGAATAGTCCTTGGGTAAGTTCTATTTGATTCTCATTTACTTTAGAAAGATTACTAAAGGATTTGTCAATGGGTGTAATTTATAACCTAACAATAAAATATAACTAATAAGAAATTAATTAATCTATATATGAATGTTTTGAGACAATTTTCGTAATTTATTAAATTGTCATATCGATGGCTTTAAGACATTGGTGTTAAAGTACATTTCCACTAGTTTTATGAAAAATATAAGTAACTGTTTTCTGTTTTACGAAAAATAACTATTTTCAATCATCTTGACTGAACTGATTTAGGACTTATAACTAAGTATGTTCAATAAAAAAAATAAGAAATGCATTATGATCACCTAAATAATTGCTCCAAGGGATTAAAGAAAACGTAGCGGTATGTAACAGAAAAGGATTTTTTTTTACCAAAAGTCTCGATGAAAATTTAAATTATCTACATAAGATGCTTCCAGAGTAATTTTTAAGTTATAGTTTTCTAAAAGTAATATATAATTTGAATTGTGAATTTCGAAAAAGGGTCATCACCGAAATGTAAAATGTTTCAGATTTCTGTTAAATCATTGGGCTTATTTGGGCGTTTTTCCTCTAACATTTTCGAACACTGTCTTCGTTAGGCGTATTCTTGATGTTGTGTTAAATATAAAATGTTTTACCATGTTAAATGTTATAAGTATAGGATTGTGAGCAGCCTTATTTAAAGTCAAGTGTTAAATCCATAAGAGCTCCTAGCGGATTTTCTGGGCAACTTGTTTTATAACCTTTCCTTCCAAAACTTCATTTTATTCTTTAGTTGTAAGTTTAATTAAAGTAATTTATTACACCATGCCTAAATTGAGTGAAAGGTGGAAGTTTGGCTATTGAGTGCCTTGGTGATCTTCTAACTGGTGAGGAAGAGAATCAAGATGAGCTATTTGACAACTGCCATTACATTATTATTATTGTCATCCATTAATAGAATCAAAACACAAACTAGGAGCAAGTAATCTAAAACGACAACAAACAAAATGGTGACGAGCTCAGCTGGTCTGTTGTGTGACGTCATTCTCCATTTAAGAGACCTAGTAACAGTCTCTCACCCATGCTATATGTAATATCGTTTTAACACGGTAAAAGAAGGAAATATTTGTACATTTACTTTGAGTTTTTCCATTTAAAATGTTACTCTAAAGATCATGATTACCCTTATTATCACGTAATCAGTACACAAAATATCTATTTTGAATATATTCCAGATAAGCTCTCCTCGAAACTCATTTACTTTAGAAAGGTTACTAAAGGATATGCCAATAGGTGTAATTTACAATATAATAATAAAATATAACCAATAATAAATAAATTGGTTTAAATAAAAGTAAATGTTAAATTAATCTATATAAAAATTATGGAGCCAATCACAAATCTATGTAATTAATATATTTTTTGAAAATAGGATTTGTACCCTTCACCATAATGGCAACCGTATCTCCTAGACGTTTGGAGTGAAGAGAGGATTAATTATTGAGGGACGATGTCGGTATAGTCAAGTATGGTGACTTATTTTAACCATCCTTATAGTTTCTAATAACTAACAGACATAGTTTATAATAAACCTAAAGGTATTTCCGAATAACGAGATATAAACATTTTGTGAATTTATATAAATGATATAAACATTTATTTTTGTACGATACGATGGAAACTGAGTAATAGTTTTAATGGTATTTGTCAAAATAAATTCACAAAATATAGATTTTTCGTCATTTGGAAAAAATATTTTTATTTTTTTAAGTATATCTTTGAAGATGGCCTCGGGATCTTCTCCTCTAGAAATGTTATTGGAGTTCTATCAATGGGTAGATTCCACATGTTTGTATCATGTCATAATATCACTTACAACAAATTTACTTGTTGTATATATGTTATACAGTTGTAAATTACAATAAATAAATTATTAAAAAAAAAAAAGTCTATATCTTAGAATATATTGAATATAAACAGCTCTATTAGGCCTCGTATTTTAACGAATTTACTCTTAAAATCTTAAATGATGTTCTAATACGTTTTTAGTGCTGGAGTGTATGGAGCTACTAATGCAAAATTTAATTTTTTAATCAGCCGGCATCTTCAAATATTCCCAACTATTTTGGCAGAATCATTAATTTTGACTGCCAAAAAAGGAAACTTAATTTTGTTATTCAGAACCTTGTCAAGTCAAATCATCAATACATAAAATAAATAAAATATCAGATATTGATAAACAGCATTTCCCAGTTCTTTTCGGGCTAATAAAAATCTTATGGTTAACAAGAGTACTAAGCTCTTTTCTAGGTACAGAACTCCTCCCCTTTTGACTAATTTTAGTGAAATATTATATCTATATTTATTCTAATTTGTTGAAGAAAAAATATTTGGGCTGAATCAATCTCTCTGTTATCAATTTCCTTTATAAACCTTGGGGTCGGGTTCGGGGTGAAACACCAATACACATTGACAACTATAGATTTCTTTATGGATAGTTGTTAATTTTTGTCGAAACAACATTAAGTAAATATTGCTTTTTTTTTGTTTTTGTATTTTTATTTATTTATTTATTTATTTATCAGTGCCTTTCGACACTTGAAACAATGATGAAGAATGTGAATAATAACCAAGATGGCACCTTTTTCAAATTCGTCGCATAAGAATTTATTTTTGTCGCCTCATTCTCGTGGAGATTACGAGTAAACAAATTATAAGTTGATTACCTAGCCAATGGCGACCGACTTGAGTCAAAACATTGGTAGATTTTTTTTTGTGAACATAATGTTTACTTACATGCATATTCCAATTTTATCTATTTATTAATATGAAATCATATTTACTTATCACAGCCCACCATGTCGTTGCATTTCCTGTTCACATATATTAAATCACCGTAGTCTGGAGTAAATAAAATTATGCTGTGCTAATTGTTATTTATAAAAATTGGCTCTGGATTTTTACTGTGTGGGCTGTATTTAGTGGATTTTAATATAAATGATATAAAATATAAAGACCTCTATTTTTGAAATGGTCATAAAACAATTCATAATACGCGTTTTAACCAAAAGTAGTTACAATGTGATTTAGTTGAGTTAGTTAAATTTTGATTAATGAATGGTATGACAATGAACTTGATTGACTTGTGAGTTAATGACATTTTCTGTAGAGCTTGAATATTAGTTCTTTTTTTAGGTTCTCTTATTTTGATATAACTCATCCTGGGGAATAATTGACTACCAGCAAAATGAAGTTTCCCTAGACAACCTGTGTTCACTCATCAATGGCTTTGTTCTCACTCATTGAGTACTGATAGTAAATTGTTGTGTTTGTACTTTTGCCCCCTTAATTGGGGAAAAATCTATCGGTTGAGCGTGGTTTGTTTAAAAAATATCACCTCCTTGTTTTGTATAACCGACGTTCAACGAACAGTTCTTCCCTACAAAGTGCTGAATCCTTCATCCCTCATTGGTTGTAATGGTTCATATTATTATTATTATTTATTGATTTTTAATTATTTTTTCATATTTTTGTTGTTCGATCATTCTTCTTCTGCTTCCTTGCATTCATTCAAGAAGTAAATAACAACTTGGTCCTCAGAATAAAAAATTCGCAATTCATTATATGTTTTGACATCAAGGAAAAAATTTGTTTGTTCAGTTCTTGTATAGTTTCAATAATATAATCCACAATATAATATTAAAATAAACTGCGGTTCAGGTTAATATAAATTTTTAATATTTGATGATTAATTACTTGTCAAAAGTATCATATCAATTGAAATATTCATTAAAAAAAAACTTGTTTTGAAATATTGACTGGAATATTTTAGCTGGGGATTATTATATGCAAAGAGTTTAAGATAAATAAAAAAAACTTAGAGGTAGTTTAAATAACCAAATTACTAATAAAAAAAAATTATAATGTTTAATAAAATAAATTAAATAAAACATTTTTACACATTTGATCACATCTAATTTATCTGTAAACATGATTGTCCGCTTTCGAGTGTGGTATAATTTTAGGAATAAAAATGAGTGATGCAATCTCCTCTGTCCAGGAGATTCTAAGTTCCTTTTCTACTGGGTCATAGGCAGGAAACATAAGAATATTTGTATTTTTTTTTTTTACAACAAGAGATACAAACAAATAAAATCTTATCTGATAGCATCTCAATCCACGAGGCCACAATGAGCCTTTATTTGGCTATTTTTTTCAATGACTCTTGGATAAATAATAAAATAGGATTTATACATCCTCCATTAAATTGGAACAGATAGTTTGTTCATTGAATTGTGACTCAGTTGAGCGGATATTGTCCGCTTATCAGGGGCGGGGCTGTACAAAGACCTTAGCAAGAACCGTATCAAATTTATGGACCCCTCGGAGATTACCCTGAACCCGTGTTGTACAAATTGCTCATGAACGGTCATTAATCAATAATCGATATCTTATGTCAACTGGTTATCGATATGGAGCTCATCAATTTATCGGTTCTGTGATTTTCAGCCACATCCTGTATAGTACAAGAGCCGGGAAGAAAAAAAGGCAGTTATTTCACCCCAATTTTTTATTACTTTAATGAAAACTGTATATAATTACTAACAAAAATTCACGAGTCTGCCAAGTATGGGTAGGGAGAATACAAAATGGCAGATGTTTTAGAACTTTAAATAAAATAATTTTTCATTGAGAGCTCTATATCTTTAAAGTTACCTACAACAGTTGAAAACCTAAGACATTATTTAAAGTAGAATAAATTTGCTGAAATATTCGCCCTAATAGAGCTATTTTCAATGTTTTTTTTTTTAAAAGTAACATTTCATAAAAATTCATCACGTCGATCTGGTATAAAATTAATACAAAAGTATGACAGAAATATAAAAATATAATGGTTTAATAAAATTTAGATTCGACTGTGAACCTTTATTTTATTTTATTGATAATTTTTTCAGTTGTAAAAAAATAAATTTTATTTTTTCCATCATTAAAATCATTTTTCCTATGGATGAAATGTTATCCTGAATCATAGTGGTTAATTTGTTTACTATTCTCACTTTATTTTGGTTACACCTTCCAACAAAGTCCCTGACTTCATACGTCTCGATACGTCAATGAAACTTACACAAAAGTTGCTCCAGTATAAACACTTTTATGGGAAAATAGACTCATCACAGAGGTCAATAAAGCTATTTTTTCTGGATTACCAAAAATGTGTAAAAACGTTTTTTTCCGGTATTAAATTGAAGCGGCTCTAGAAATTTAGAAAAAAGTATTTTAAGAAACAAATCTACTTTTGAAAAACTACAATATATACTATATATAATTTATTCAATTTCATGAGACTGGTATTTATTTTTTAAGTACATCAAATGGTATCCTTTAACACAATTGTTACAAATGAATACATAATAAGCTGTTAAATGTTTAGATTGTCCTTGAGGATGGCTGAATTGGTCGAAACGTTGGACTGTTGATAATATAATAAAGAGTGTTGAGACTTAACCTGGATACCATTTGATTTATTTAATACAATATATACTTAAGCTTTCGTTGGTATTGCCTTGGCCAAAATATTTTTTGTGGATAGTTTAAAAATAACATCAACTAGTACAAACTCACTTTTTCCCAATGCCGAAATAAAGTCTGTAAGATTAGGTTTACAACTCCCAGATATTATTAAACGGGAAATTTCGGTGAATTCGTTTAATGGTAAAAAATTCATTTTGTAGGGTTTTTCACTCTTTCTACCACTAGGAGGGGTTGACTTATTTTATGGTGGTCCCTTTCATAGTACCTATATAATTATCCACTTTTCACAAGGATTACAAATTTTAAATCGTTAATTATTTCAAACAAACAAAATTAAAGAAACTTAAGGGAAAGATTTTTAAAGGGGTCGTAATTTGGGCCCTGCCATATAATTTCAATGAGGATATAGTTCAAGAGCCCAAGAGAAGAAAAAAGTCAGTTATTTCACCCCTATCTTTGATTACTTTAATGAAAACTACGTATAATTACTAGTCAAAATTGATGAGTCTACCAAGTATAGGTAGGAGAAATAAAACATAGCGGCTGATTCTATACGTTAAAAAAATTAAATTTTCATACGGAGTTCTACATCTTTAAAATTACCAAGAACACTAAAAATCCTAAGAGAACGTCATTTAAAATAGAGTTAATTTCCTAAAATATGAGCCCTAATAAAGCTATTTATTTACGTTCAATAGTTCTCGATATATAGCTTTCTAAAAAGCAAAATTTCATAACAATGTTGTACAGAATGTACTGAAAGATCAGTACTTAGTGAATTTATTTTGAGAAATCTATATTTCAAAAACTATTCCACGTATTATTATATAGGTACTATGAAAGGGACCACCATAAAATAAGTCAACCCCTTCTAGTGGCAGAAAGAGTGAAAAACCCTACAAAATGAATTTTTTACCATTAAACGAATTCACCGAAATTTCCCGTTTAATAATATCTGGGAGTTGTAGACCTAATCTTACAGACTTTATTTCGGCATTGGGAAAAAAGTGAGTTTGTACTAGTTGATGTTATTTTTTTTTTTTTAAACTATCCACAAAAAATATATTGGCCAAAACAATACCAACGAAAGCTTAAGTATATATTGTATTAAATAAATCAAATGGTATCCCTGTTACGTCTCAACACTCTTTATTATATTATCAATAGTCCAACGTTTCGACCAATTCGGCCATTCTCAAGGACAATCTAAACATTTAAAAGCTTATTATGTATTCATTTGTAACAATTTTGTTAAAGGATACCATTTGATGTATTTAAAAAATAAATACCAGTCTCATGAAATTGTATAAATTATATATAGTATATATTGTAGTATTTCAAAAGTAGATTTGTTTCTTAAAATACTTTTTTCTAAATTTCTAGAGCCGCTTCAATTTAATACCGTAAACAATCGTTTTTACACATTTTTGGTAATCCAGAAAAAATAGCTTTATTGACCTCTGTGATGAGTCTATTTTGCCATATAAGTGTTTATACTGGAGCAACTTTTGTGTAAGTTTCATTGACGTATCGAGACGTATGAAGTCAGGGACATTGTTGGAAGGTGTAACCAAAATAAAGTGAGAATAATAAACAAAGTAACCACTATGATTCAGGATAACATTTCATCCATAGGAAAAATGATTTTAATGATGGAAAAAATAAGGTTTATTTTTTTACAACTGAAAAAATTATTAAAAAAATAAAATAAAAAAAGTAAAAAATAATAATAATTTTAGAAAAACAAAACAAAAAAAATATTCCATTTAATTTACCACCCTGAATAACATTGAAATTCAAGAGAATTATAGAAGATACAAACAATTTTTAGTGACATATTGGAAGATTATTGATTGACCGTGTGTAAAGATGAAAGGAATATGGTCCGGGTGCGGTCAAATAAACTCAAATAGTATAATTCTACTATCTGAGTTTATTTGATCGCACCCGGACCATATTCCTTTCATAAACAATTTTTAGGTTTTTACACATAAATGGCAGTTTCCCAACACTGTAGCAGTTAATTCTATTACAATTTACCATTGAATAAATGGTTCACAGTCAAATCTAAATTTTATTAAACTATTATATTTTTATATTTCTGTCATACTTTTGTATTAATTTTATACCAGATCGACCTGATGGGTCTCACATGGTTAATGTAAGAGTTACATTTATTTTTCTTTTCAGATTGATTATAGGGGGTATCGTCTCGTACAAAAGACACCCCTAACTATATACAACGTTACAAAAAAAAAAAGAAGATTGAATAAATAGATTTAAATTTAAATCTGTACCGCTACAACCCATGAAGGGTCGGGGGTTCAGTTCTTTGTAAGGAAGTACTGTTACTATACCAACGGTTGTGCAAGGAGGTGATTTGGTCAGAATCAGGCTCGACCGCAAGATTTTTATCCAATTAAGGGTACCCAATTTAAGAGGCTGGTTGGGACCCCAGGAGGGCCCAAGAACCCACCGAAGTTGACTCACGGCTACAGTGTAACAAATGTTGGCTACAGTAGGGGTATTCATGATGTTGTGTTAAATGTAAAATGTTTTACCATGTTAAATGTTATTTCGTTTTACCACGGTAAAACAAGGCAATTTTTTTCGATTTAACATGAGTTTTTCCATTTAACACGCTTTAACATGTTA
>NW_027112719.1:95657-102898 GCF_000696795.3 Halyomorpha halys
CCAAAATAAAGTGAGAATAATAAACAAAGTAACCACTATGATTCAGGATAACATTTCATCCATAGGAAAAATGATTTTAATGATGGAAAAAATAAGGTTTATTTTTTTACAACTGAAAAAATTATTAAAAAAATAAAATAAAAAAAGTAAAAAATAATAATAATTTTAGAAAAACAAAACAAAAAAAATATTCCATTTAATTTACCACCCTGAATAACATTGAAATTCAAGAGAATTATAGAAGATACAAACAATTTTTAGTGACATATTGGAAGATTATTGATTGACCGTGTGTAAAGATGAAAGGAATATGGTCCGGGTGCGGTCAAAAAAGAACAAAAAAATAGTAATGGAAGATTATTGATTGACCGTGTGTAAAGATGAAAGGAATATGGTCCGGGTGCGGTCAAATAAACTCAAATAGTATAATTCTACTATCTGAGTTTATTTGATCGCACCCGGACCATATTCCTTTCATAAACAATTTTTAGGTTTTTACACATAAATGGCAGTTTCCCAACACTGTAGCAGTTAATTCTATTACAATTTACCATTGAATAAATGGTTCACAGTCAAATCTAAATTTTATTAAACTATTATATTTTTATATTTCTGTCATACTTTTGTATTAATTTTATACCAGATCGACCTGATGGGTCTCACATGGTTAATGTAAGAGTTACATTTATTTTTCTTTTCAGATTGATTATAGGGGGTATCGTCTCGTACAAAAGACACCCCTAACTATATACAACGTTACAAAAAAAAAAAGAAGATTGAATAAATAGATTTAAATTTAAATCTGTACCGCTACAACCCATGAAGGGTCGGGGGTTCAGTTCTTTGTAAGGAAGTACTGTTACTATACCAACGGTTGTGCAAGGAGGTGATTTGGTCAGAATCAGGCTCGACCGCAAGATTTTTATCCAATTAAGGGTACCCAATTTAAGAGGCTGGTTGGGACCCCAGGAGGGCCCAAGAACCCACCGAAGTTGACTCACGGCTACAGTGTAACAAATGTTGGCTACAGTAGGGGTATTCATGATGTTGTGTTAAATGTAAAATGTTTTACCATGTTAAATGTTATTTCGTTTTACCACGGTAAAACAAGGCAATTTTTTTCGATTTAACATGAGTTTTTCCATTTAACACGCTTTAACATGTTAAACCAAAGATCATGAATACCCCTATTGTAAAACAATTTTGTGCCCAGACGGATTCGAACTCGGGTCCTTGGAGTTAGTAACCACGCGCTTTACCCCGTGGCCACCGCGTACCCTAGAATAAATAGATAAAATAATAATTGTTATTTGTTAATAAGTAAAGTTAGTTACAAAAACAATGAATTTTATGGATTTAACAAAATAAATAATTGACTTCTAATGGGAAAATAAAAAAAGTTAATTTAAGAAAAATGCAAAGAGAAAATAAAATAAAATTTCAGAATTACAAAAGCAAAACTGATAAATATAGATGTTATAACATACTTTTGTATGAGAAAAATATTAAAATTTCGCAAGGAAGAATATTATTAAAAATATTTTATTTTTATTATATTATATTATATTTTAAATTATTTTAAACTGTTGAAATTCGAGCTAGCAAATTTGCCATCTGAACGATTTATTTGGAAAATTATTACAAGAATAGAATTATCACAGTGATATATATAGAAATATCTGTTTCGAAACGAGCGAGGATTGATCTCAACTCAAAGTAGGATCGTAAGCGAAAGTTGTGTGATGCGCAAACCGCATCAGATTTTTAATGACTACAGTTTATCTCGTTAGGGAGTGCGGTGACACTGTGGAAGGCACTATGCTAATAACTCAAAGGACCCGGGTTCGAATGGGCTTGGGGAGATTATTTTAATAATTAATTTCTGTTGCACTGTAGCCGTGAGTCAAACCTGTGGGTTGTCGAGCCCTTCTGAGGTCCATCCAGCCTCATAAAGTGGGTATCCTCACTTAGGGAAAAATCTGGCGGTTGAGCATGATCTTGAAAAAATCTTCTCCTTGTATAACCGTTGTTCTAAAAACAGTGGTTCCTTACAAAGTACTGAACCCATGACCGTTCATGGTTCGTAGGGCTTCACATTATTATTATTTCATTACATATCATAAAACAGTTGCACATTTGAAGAGTTGAATGCCTGACTCTTAATACTCTTAATATTAATTTTTTATTTCGTTTTATTGCTAGCTAATTTTTTTTTTTTTTTGTTTTTTTCATTTGGATATTACTCATATTTTTGTTTATATTATTATTTATGTTTTGCTGTTCAGCATTGTTTGAAAATTTCGAATTATAAAGATTCACGAGTTTTTAAAAATATTTTTTATCATTATTTATAAAAAAAATATTTTTTTTCTCTGTTAATTTTACCCTTATATGTTTTGAGTACTTTGCTCTTCATTATTGACAACCTTAAATTGTACCAGGCATTGAATACTGAGTGTTTATAATGAATTTCAGAACGTGTCTACACATAAAGTTAGCCAAAAATACAGAATATAAAAAAAAATCTAAAATTTGTTGGAAATTGAGCCACTCCCAGCAGTATATAAAATAAACGTTGTGGCTACTATTGTTAAGGACTGAGACGTGGTGGATTTCCAAGATAACATAAATGTGTCACTCACCGCACGACAGAAGTTCTCTCTATTTTTAGAAAACGGCCCTTATGACACCTTTTCAACAAATTTCCACCTTTAGTTGCCTGTCCTTCCAGGCCGCTGGAGTTTTATTCTATTCTAAGACTTTTGTTCACTGGAATTATACTAACATTGTTATGAAGTTAAAATGAAAAAATGATATCCAGTTCCTTAATATATTAAGATACGTCAGTAGGTAAAAAATAATATTTTACGTAATACTTTATTTTCTAAAGCCTTAAAGCGCTGTTCTTCTCAGTATCCATACAGAACAGTGGGAAGGATAATAGATTTGTTAATTCTAACTTTTAAGTTTTTCGATAGGAGGCACGAGCTAAGTGATTTCGAAATTGAAAAATAGCAAAAATTTCACGTCTATAACATCACTTTTATTTCCTCATAAATTTCGTTTTTTTTTTTAGTTACCGTAGTTAAGCCTCTCAACTTGTTTAAATATATTTCTGCCTATATCAGTATCACTGAAACTCCTCCCTTATCTACTCCTAACCATATATTTTGTTTTATCTTTATTTATTTAGAATCCTAGTTCCTTACTAGAGTTTATCAACGTAGTTTTATTTCTCCTGGTTTTGACCCAATAATACTTAATAATCAGCACTGATATTTTACCACCTAAAGTTGAATAATTTACGGTGGGCATCACATTTCTAATAGCATATTCTAGTGAAAGATTAAATAATGTATCACCTATAAATATATATGATAATATAATTAAAGTATAATTACATTTTCTGAATGTTTTCTTTGTAGAAACCACTCTCAATCAACTTCTTCACTGCATTACTTAAGTAAGAATAGCTTAAAATTTGGCGCTCCCCAGAAGTGAGTGAAAATTATATATTAATATGAATTCTTACGTACAAAGATGTATTTATTTAATACTAGATGACCCCTAATATAGTTGATATAACATTACATTTTTTTTAACAATTAGGTTATGGGGGGTCTCGTACAAAAGAAACTTCTAACTATGTACAACGTTATAAATAGAAAAAAAAATAAGAAGATAAAATAAATCGATAAAAATAATAATTTGTAATGATAGAAAAAAGTAAATTTAATAACAAAAATAATGACATTCGTAGACCTAATAAAATAAACATTTGTCCTCTAATGTGAGAAAAAGTTAATTTAAAAAAAAAGGACTAAGTGAAAAGACAAAATATATGTAATGACAATATAATTGGTAAATATAGAATAAAATGTCCTGCAGCAGCTTGGGCTTCAGTCTTCGGGTTGAGGTTGGGTTTTCCAAGTTGTAGGTCACTGCTCCTTTAATCGTCGGTAGTTGGGTGTGGAGCTTCATGAATAGTTTTTTTATATAATCCTCTATTGACTTCATTTGCAATTTCCGAAGCAATTGGCTATTTGTCACCAATGGAGCATTCACTGCGAGTAAAAGAATTAAAAAACATTGTTGTAAAAATTTAACCTCTCCCTGGGCTATATGCAGAATGGCCGCCGTATTTTTTTAGGCTTAATGACAATAACTCCTAGAGTATTATAAATAGCTGAAATATCATTTCAAACTAGTTAATAGTGCATTTAATGAGCTGCAATATGAGGCCAAATAGAGTTCTTTATGTTCACTGATTTCCGAGATAGAGTATTTCCAAAACCAATATTTTGTTTTACCGAAAAAGAGAAAAAATCATTTAGTGAATTAATTTTAACAAATATCATGAAAACTACTATTCTTACAAAAATAAATATTATTAACTATTTAATGAACTTAAAATTGTTCCATAATAAACAAAGAGAAATGCTGCCGAAATACAGTTAGTTGCTATAACTCACAACATACTATTTATTATACCTTATAAGACATTATAAAAAAAAAAATATGAAAGAAATATATTGATACAATATTCGCAATACATTAAAAAAAAAAAACTAAACTAAATTAGATTAGTATCTTTTTACGAAAATAATTTAAATATTTATGGAACAACAAGCTAATATAAACAAATATATAAGAACAATGTTTTTCTTTGTTCAGTTCTGCCTATCGTCATTACGGTTGGTAAGGTTGATATGTTGCGACAGTCCACTTTCAAAGCGTATACAAATGACAGTTAATTCAACTGTTACTCCACTGACAATACTCGTACTATTAACGATCACGCAGGACCCAATGCGACATTACTGGAACTATCAAATAGTACGATGTTAATTATAAAAAAAAAAAATCACTAAAATGGTCAGATAATATTCAGAATCGAATTTTGCCAAACATGTATATTGATAGTTCACTCGTAATGTGTATACATGTGATAGTTAACGTGACAATTGCCTCACTAATATTACTTGGACCATAACGATTATGCCTGACCAAGTTCCACATTACTGTAACTATCAAATAATTACACCATGGTCATGGCTAATACTTTTTCCTACAATAACGGAAACTGTACGATAGTTCATTGTCAGGCGTTTACATGTGATAGTTAACATGACAGCTGCTTCACTAACTCACTGAATTACTTGTACTATAAACTATCACGCCAAAGCTAGTTACTAGTAGAGTTACAATCATGACTGTAACAATCATACAGTTACAGTTATAAACGATTCTCCAATAGCGGTTAAAATGGTGGGTATTTGCCGGATAAAACAGGTATTTTCAAGGCGCTGTGGGGTATTTTTGGACGGGAGAATCGGCAAAACTGCTCAATCTAATTATATTAATTTGATATAATTATTATTTTTATCACTAACTATCTTTCAGTTTATTTGGTTAGTTGTCTTACTTATTAACATAAAGGTTTCTTTCTTTCTTTTTCTTTTTTTTTAATGATAGTAACCAAGGTTTGTACTGTATATCATTTCAAGAATTGATTATTGTTACTGAAGTCTTTTGTATGCAACTTGTACTTTCATTGACGTATATGCAAACCAGTGCAATTAGCTTTAGTACAGAATAATGTATGCATATGCTATATATAGAATTATACAGCGGCAACAATAGGTTAGAATAAAACGTGCGTTGAGTTTTCTTTTGAACTTATTTTAATTCAGTTTTTACCTAATACATTTATTGCGATATTGTTTATTTATTTATTTTTTAAAATTATGATTTGTTTTATTTAAATTGAATTATTTATTTTGTATTACTGGTATTCAAATAACATTCGTAATGATATTTGGTCTAATTCTGTCAGTTTATATTTTTAAGGTATGGTCATATTGTGTTTATTGGTAAAATGTTGAGGAGGGATATTCAGTATAAGTTATATTAATTCTGTGTAAATATGTTTAAATAATAATATAAAGGCTTAGCGAACCCGTAGGCTCGTTGCCAGCTTTTGACATACGTCTTACCTTCCTCCCACCTACTCCTCGGACGTTTACGCGTTAAAAACAAAAACCCTTATCTAATACCTACAATAACTATCATAAATCATAAATTATATAATAATGATAATTTATTATAATTATATACTACACTTTTTTTTTTTTTTTTTTTTAATAGCTACAATATATAAAATAATATTTTACAAAAGACTAGTGGGGTAGCCCCTGTCCGCTTAACGGTGGGCCAAATCCCATTTTACTGATTTTATAACTGTTCACTTAATTATATATATATAAATAATTAACCGCATAATTTTAAATAATGAAGAAGATGGTCAGGGTTGCGGTCAAAAGGGAAACAAGAATAGTTTACAACTATTTATTTTCCGATGTTTCGCCCCACTTTGTAGAGCTTCTTCAGGGCTGTTCAAGTTGATACTTTGGCGACTTCAAGTGTATAGCCAACTAAATTGGCTTCCATCTAGTGAATTAGAATTTTTAAATGATTCTAATGTTACTGTATTTTTTAAAATTTAAAACTTTAATAAATAAATGTCAAAGTCAGCAAAGCTATTAACTTGAGCAGCCTTGATGAAGCTCTACAAAGTGGGGCGAAACGTCGGAAAATAAATAGTTGTTAACTATTTTTGTTTCCCTTTTGATCGCAACCCAGACCATCTTCTTCATTATTTGTTCAATTAATTGTCCTACTCATTGCTGAAACTGTAATTTACATGTATTCTGTAGTTCAGATTGTATTATTTTTTTCAATATAGTTTAAATTGAATTTAGAATAAATTGTAAACGCAAGTGAAATTGAAAGTAATTGATGTGAAAAAAGTCTAAAGTTTAAACAACCCCATCTTAAGCATAAAATAAAATATTACATGGTGATCGCTAGACATTTTTTTATATAACACAGACATTTATTTTCAAAACTTATATTATTGTTAAAATAAATAAACTAAGAGGTTTTCCGTTTATTTTTGGCAAATTTTATTATTTCAACTAAATGGAAATAAAATTTTAAAGTCCTTTTTTATAACTTAAAAAAAAACAAAAACATAAAAACCATTGTCACTTCATTTTCTCAAACCATATTTTACCTGACTTAACTTAGCAATCCGACTGAACCTTGTAGAAATTTCATACTAAACAAATGTTGGTGTAATGTGGTCCAAAAGGATTTTTTTTCTTTTGCATTAATATTTTTTACTAATATTTCATAATTAAAAATGTAGCCCACTAAAAAAAATTACAAAAACAATAAAT